>NC_092339.1:259555000-259858750 GCF_046630445.1 Rutidosis leptorrhynchoides
AATATTATCAAAAATATAAGCCCCTCTTTTGGGTAAAGTAATTTCGGCTATATTACCTAGTTTTACTCCTGACGAATTTCTGAAATATTTTGGATTGATTGATTAAAGATATTTATACCTTAAGAACAAACGGTAAATTTCGCAGTGATGTAATAAATTTTTGTATGATATCAATAATTTCGGTTACGCATACCTAATTTTATTGAATACCAATTTAATACTTTATAGCGACCGATTCAGCGTTTATTATCAAAAGGTTAAAAGCAATAAAAAAAATAAAAAATGTACATACTTACCTGTGAGATAGAATTCTAAGAGACCGGCTTTAGCCGACTCATAGGAGAGTCGTGTGATTTAGTTCTCCATAGCTATATAAGCATAACCTCGATTCTTCAATATCTTTTCTTCTAAACATATGAACAGTCCTTCTCTGCATAGAGTAACAAATTTGGGAACATTTACCTTCGTGTGACCATTTCCCACATTTATAACATCTTTCAAGGTGTCGTGCTCTTCTTTTTGTTGCGGATTTTGATTTTCCTTTACCAAAATGTATCTTATGATGATCTTTCCTGAGTTCTTTTCTTACTCCGTCCATTTTGCCTCTTATGAAGGATACCAGTTCACTCGGAAGGGTGTCATTATTACGTTTAGTAATCATAGCATGTAGCATTAGGCCATGGTTCAGATCAAAGGAATTCTTCATCTTGTAAAACCTAAAAAAATAAAAATTTAGAATGAAGGGAGAAGACTAGTTCTTTAGGGTCTGCTTGGGAAAGACCATTTGGATTCAATTCTCGAAAACTACACGAAAACAGAATATCTAACTCTAACAGAGATATATATTACCGTAAAAAGATTCGAACCTTCCCACACTTAGTTAGCTGTGGTGTCGAAATTGTGATTAACTTCATCTTCAACTTCTATCGGATTATCTATGTAATGTTTAACTCTGTGACCATTAACCTTAAATTCAACTCCATTTGAATTTATTAACTCTATTGTTCCGTACGGAAACACTCTTTTGACTATGAATGGTCCAGACCATCTTGATTTTAATTTTCCAGGAAATAGCTTGAATCGTGAATTGAAAAGAAGAACTCTGTCTCCTTCTTTAAATTCTTTTGAACTTCTGATTCTTTTATCAAGCCATTTCTTCATTCTTTCTATATAGATTAACGAATTTTCATATGCTTCATGTCTTAATTCTTCTAATTCATTTAATTGACTTAACCGTAGACGTCCAGCTTCATGTAAATCAAGATTACATGTCTTCAAAACCTAAAATGCTTTATGTTCAATTTCTACTGGAAGGTGACATGCTTTTCCGTAAACGAGTCTAAAAGGTGTGGTTCCAATTGGAGTTTTGTAGGCTGTTCTAAAATCCCAGAGTGCATCCTCCAATTTTATGAACCATTCCTTCAGATTTGATCCTACGGTTTTCTCTAGAATACGTTTTAAAGCTCGATTGGTATTTTCAACTTGTTCACTTGTTTGTGGATGATACGCGGTTGAGATTTTATGAGTTACTCCATATCCTTTAAGAACTTTCTCAAGTTGATTATTACAAAAATGAGTACCCCGATCACTTATTAAAGCTTTCGGTGTTCCGAACCTTGCAAAAAGACGTTTTAAAAAGTTGACTACAACTCGTGCGTCGTTAGTTGGGAGAGCTTGTGCTTCCGCCCATTTAGATACATAATCAATGGCAATTAGAATGTAGAGATTATTATGAGATTTTGGAAATGGACCCATAAAGTCAATACCCCAAACGTCAAATACTTCACATACTTGAATGACATTTTGTGGCATTTCATCACGTTGACTTATTTTTCCGGCCCTTTGACAAGCATCACAGGATTTACAAAGAAGGTGTGCATCTTTGAAAATTGTAGGACAATAGAATCTAGCATCATAGACTTTTCTTGCTGTGAGTTGAGGCCCATAATGCCCTCCTGTTAGTCCTGTGTGACAATAGTTTAAGATTTGACTAGCTTCATCTCCGAATACGCATCGGCGTATTATTCCATCGGGACAACTTTTAAACAAATGCGGATCTTCCCAGAAATAGTGTTTTATATCACTAAAGAATTTCTTTCATTTTTAGTACGATAATCCTTTTTCAAGGAATCCACATACTAAATAGTTTGCATAGTCTGCAAACCATGGAATTTCATTATAATCTATCTTTAAAAGATATTCATCAGGAAATTTATCTTGTATGACCGATTCATTTATTTTATTCAGGATTTTCAAGACGAGAAAGATGATCAGCGGCGAGATTTTCTGCTCCATTTTTGTCTCGGATTTCAATATTGAACTCTTGTAAGAGTAAGATCTAACGGATTAATCTTAGTTTGGCATATTGTTTCGAAAATAGGTATCTAAGAGCAGAATGGTCGGTATAGACCACCGTTTTAGCTAGAACGAGATACGAACGAAATTTATCAAAAGCAAAGACAATAGCAAAGTTGTGTAATTCGTTTGTGCTCCTTGTAACGTCTTACTTGCATAATAAATAGGTTGAAATCGTTTTTTAATCCTTTGTCCTAAAACGGCTCCCATTGCAAAATCACTTGCATCGCACATAAGTTCAAATGGTAGATTCCAATTTGGAGTTATCATGATCGGCGCATTAGTGAGTTTTTCTTTAAGAATATTAAAAGATTTGATGCATTCATCTGAAAAGATGAATGGAGCATCCTTTTCTAGGAGTTTATTCATAGGAGTGGCAATTTTAGAAAAATCTTTTATGAAACGTCGGTAAAAACCAGCATGCCCTAGAAAACTCCTAACTCCTCTAACATTGGTGGGATGTGGAAGTTTAGCAATTACATCTACTTTAGCTCTATCCACTTCAATCCCTTCCTTTGAAATTTTATGACCAAGAACGATGCCTTCTTTAACTATGAAATGGCATTTTTTCCAATTAAGAACTAAATTTGATTGTTCGCATCTAATTAGCATTCGTTCAAGATTAACTAGACATATTTCAAAAGTATCACCGAAGACTGAAAAGTCATCCATGAAAACTTCCATGCATTCTTCTATCATGCCGTGAAAAATCGCCATCATGGACCTTTGAAAGGTTGCAGGGGCGTTGCAAAGTCCAAATGGCAAGCGTTTGTAAGTAAAAGTACCATAAGGGCACGTGAATGTGGTTTTCTCTTGATCCTCGGGTGCTATTGGAATTTGAAAGTATCCGGAAAAACCGTCAAGAAAACAATAGTAACTATTTCCGGCTAATCTTTCCAACAGTTGATCAATGAAAGGTAAGGGAAAGTGATCTTTTCTGGTGGTGTTATTTAATTTTCTATAATCAATACAAACACGCCATCCTGTTACAGTCCTAGTAGGAATAAGCTCATTTTTTTCATTTGTGATGACAGTCATGCCACCCTACTTTGGTACACATTGAACTGGGCTTACCCATGGTCTATCAGAGATTGGATAAATTAAACCTACATCTAGCAGTTTAATAATTTCTTTCTTAACAACATCTTGCATATTAGGGTTTAGACTTCGTTGGCGTTGCACATACGTTTTATGACCTTCTTCCATAAGGATTTTATGTATGCAATACGAAGGACTTATTCCTTTAATATCATGAATTTTCCATGCAATTGCTGGTTTATGAGCTTTTAGCACAGAAATGAGTTGAGATTTTCCATTTTCCGTAAGAGAAGATGATATTATTACAGGTAATTCAGATTCATCATGTAAATAAGCGTATTTCAAATGGTTTGGAAGTGGCTTTAACTCTAATGTCGGTGGTTTTTCTATCGATAATTTATATCGATATCTGTCTTCCTCTTTTAGCATTTGAATTTCTTCTGTTGTTGATTCATATCCATTAGCCATAAGTGTAGCTAACATTTCAGTTTCATCAATTGGTTCAGTTCCTTCTCCTAAATAACATTCTCCTGTTCCTTGTAATTCTGGAAATTCTTCTAACAATTCTGCATGTGAATCTATAGTTTGATTATAATAATATTTATCATCTGCAGATTGCGGTTGTTGCATGGCTCTATCCACAGAAAAGGTAACACTCTCGTCCTCTATACTTAAGGTCATTTTCTTACCGAACACGTTTATTATTGCTTTAGCCGTGTTTAAGAATGGTCTTCCTAATATGAGAGAACTCGAGAATCTTCTTCCATGTCCAGAATAACAAAATCTACTGGAAATACTAAAGTACCAACTTTAACTAGCATGTTCTCCATTATCCCTCTAGGATATTTTACTGATCGATCGGCTAGTTGTATGCTTATTCGTGTTGGTTTCAATTCTCCGAGGTCTAGTTTAGCGTATAGTGAATACGGCATTAAATTTATACTAGCACCTAAGTCTGCCAATGCTTCTATTGAACTAAGACTACCCAGAAAACATGGAATTGTGAAACTTCCTGGATCTGATAATTTTTCTGGTATTTTATTTAAAAGCACTGCAGAACAATTTGCATTCATAGTAACAGCTGAGAGTTCTTCCATTTTCTTTCTATTTGTGATTAGATCTTTCAAGAATTTGGCATATCTAGGCATTCCTGAAATCACATCAATGAAAGGAAGATTTACATATATTTGTTTAAACATATCCAAGAATTTGGATTGCTCGGCTTCAAGTCTTTCTTTCTCATTTTACCCGGGTAAGAAAGTGGTGGTTGGTATGGTTTAACATAAGGCTTAGCCTTAACTGTGTTATCTTCATTAACCTTTTCAACTACCGGTTCTTTTTACTTTTCTTGCTCAGATTGTGGTTCTTGTGGAGTAGGAATAGCTTCATCAGAAATTACAGGTATTTCAGGTGGTTTAAGTGTAATACCACTTCTCGTGGTAATGGCTTTAGCTGTTTCATTCCGGGGGTTAGCATTTGTATCGCTAGGTAGACTTCTCGGTTTTCTTTCACCTATCAACCTTGCTAGGTTGCTCACTTCTTGTTCCAGATTTTGAATAGAAGCTTGTTGATTTCTAAATGCTTGAGCATTTTGTTCATTCGTTTGTTTCTGAGATGTGAAAAACTGCGTTTGAGATTCAACTAGCTTCGACATCATATCTTCTAAATTTGGCTTTTTATCATCGGTTTGTGGTGGTTTATTTTGAAAAATAGGTCTTTGCTGATTGTAAGTATTGTTGGATACTTGTTGATTGCTAGGACCTTGTTGGTTGTTGTATGAAACATTTCGGTTTTAATCCTGATTTTGATTGTAGATTGGTCTTGGCGGTTGATAATTATTTTGATAACTATTTCCAGGCCTTTGGTTCATGTATGAAACATTCTCTCTTTGTTCCATTGTTTGTTCAATACTGAGACAATCTTTTGTCAAATGTGGTCCTCCACACTGCTCACAACTAATTCGTATAGAGTGAATATCTTTAGTCATCTTTTTCATTCATCTCTCGACAGCATCTATCTTTGCAGAAATGGAATCGAAGTCATGGCTAGAATCGGCTCTAGCTGCTTTAGATGATCTAACGATATCTTTTTCTTGGTGCCACTCATGTGAGTGGAAAGCAGTGTTATCAATAATTTTGTAAGCTTTAGTTGCGGTTTTCTTCATAATGGAACCACCAGCTGCTATATCGATGTCTTTTCTTGTAGTGATGTCGCATCCTTGGTAGAATATTTGTACTATTTGATAAGTGTCTAAACCATGTTGCGGACATCCTCTTAACAACTTTCCAAATCTTGTCCACGCTTCATATAAAGTTTCATTTGGCTTTTGTGTGAACGTAACAATTTCTCCTTGAAGTCTCATGGCTTTAGATGCTGGAAAGAATTGTTTAAGAAAATTTTTCAACTAAAACATCCCATGTATCAATCTCCCCTTCAGGTAACAATTCTAACCAATCTTTGACTTCTCCCTTTAAAGTCCAGGGAAATAACATGAGATATATCTGTTCATCCTCAACTTTTCAGATTTTAAATAGAGTACAGATCCTATTAAAGGTACAAAGATGTTCGTTTGGATCTTCCTTCGGCGCACCATTAATTGGCATTGATAATTACCATGTGTAGAATTTGTCCTTTGATTTCATAATCTGGCGCATTAATGTCTGGTTGAGTAATTTCGTGACCTTGGCCAGTGCTTTTAGCTCTCATTCGGTCTTCCATACTTAGAGGTTCCAGATTTTTCATGATTGAATTTGTTGAATCTGAATCACTAGAGGATTCTGATTTAATGGTTTGTTCCTCGACAATCTCTGTTTGAATGATTGGTGGTTCCGGAGGAAAGATTAATGGTTCAGGATCTCTGAATTGTCCCTGAATATCCTCCGGATTCTCAATTGTGAGGTTGGGTTCAAAAAATGGATTATCGGAAATTTGAATTGGAGTACTTGGTCGACTAGATGACGATTCTAAAGAAAAATCAACGGCGACAATATTGGCTAGACGTCTTGATCTGGTTACAGGTGGTGAACGTATAAAAGGTGATGAACGTTTTGCTCGGTGCATTCACTGAATATCCTATTAGTTATAAAAATAAAAATTATATAAGTTATCAAATTTAATAGACTTTTCTGATTTTGCCCACGTTTCGAATAGCCAATAGATGCAGCAGGTAGCCAGGACCCTTTAAATCGGAAGCCCACAACTAACCACTAACAAATCTAACTATTACTACAAAACAGACAATTTTGGATGTCTATCAATTTAACCACTTAAAATAATTTTTCGTTTAAATTTAAAGAAATTTTAGAGAAGAAATAGAAAATTCTATGTCCTAAAAACTAGAGCGTAGAGAAATAAGAAAGAAAAAGAGTGCGTCGAAAAACGTCAAAAAATAAAAGGTCGAAAAATAATAAAAAGAACGTAGCGCGTCTAAACTTAAAAGTCTAAAAACTAAATATTAAAACTTACGTCTAAAGGTATTAAAGCTTAGCGAAATTCTATATCCAAAACGGCAATAACTTAAAAAGTACTAAAATTTATAAAACGGCGTCGCAAAATTCTAAAGCACCTAAATCTTAGTCTAAAGAAAAAGTACTTAAGGGATTTTACGGCAAAGCTTAAAAATCTAAAAATATAAATAACTACGGCAAAAACTATAACTTAAAACTAATTACGAGCGATAAAAATACAAATTATGTACTAAATAATAAAAATATACAATTTATAAAAAGAGACCAAAAAAATGATAAAATTACTAATTTTTATAAAAATATTATTTTTATATTATTTATTTTATAAAAGTATTAAGTTTATATATTTAATAAAACTAATTTTAACTTAAAATACAAAAATAATAAAACTAAAACTAATTAATTAAATAATTAACCCTAATTAGGGTTTTAATTAATAATTATAATTATTAAACTAACCCTAATTCTGGTCGTACTAGGTACTTGGGCTGTCAAATCCAGTCATGCGATCGCATGAGATTGGAGTTAAAACTCCATGCGGTCTGATGTTAAAGCGAAGGAGTGCAAAATAATTGTATTTTTACTAAAAAATACTATTCAATACGATACAATTTTACACAAGTTACTTATTTATTTATAGAGTGGATATACCTAAACCTTGCTACAACACTTAATGGCAGTGTACCTAATCGTAGAGTAGTGTAGTTTTTAGTAAGTCCGGTTCGTTCCACAGGGAGTTAGCCAAGTTTAACGCTATATTTTTAAAAACTATATTTGTAAATATATAAATATATATAAGTAGTAGTATTATTATAAAAGGGGGGGGGGGGGGTTTACCGTTTAATGACCGGTTTGTCGATTTTAAAACTTTAGTCGCAGTTAAAACCTAATGTAAAATATAAAAAATAAATATAACTTAATTTAAAGCGTAAAGTAAATAACGATAATGAAATTGCGATAAATAAAAGTGCGATAAAATATAATTGCGATAATTAAAAAGTACGATAATTAAAAGTGCAATTAAATAAAATGACAGTAAATAAAATGCGATAATTAAAAGTGCAATTAAATATAAAATAAATGAATTATGCTTATTTAAACTTCCGTAATCATGATGTTTGACGTGTTGATTTTAGTTTTATTACCATGGGTTAATTGTCCTTTGTCCTGAATTATTCAATATGTCCGTCTGGTTTTTGTCCATAACAGTCCATCAGTCATAAATATAAAGTGCGAGTGTCCTCGTCAAATTATCCTTATATCCAAGTCAAATATTCCAACTAATTGGGGACTTAAACTATAACAAGGTCTTAATACTTTGTTTAATAATTACACCAGGATATCGACTGCGTGTAACCCAAGATTTTAATACTTTGTTAACAATTACGCCAAGTGTCCTTGTACATAATTCACCCTTATTTTAATAAGTCCATTGACTATTAATCCATTCCCGTGTCCGGTTAAATGAACAATTATTAGTACTTATAAATATCCCGCCCATCGTGTCCGATCGAGTGTATATGGTTATTTATAGGTACGTCCAATTGTAAATCTTTATATTAAATTAACAAACTATCATTTAATTAAACAAATATAAAGCCCATTAATAGCCCATAGTCTAATTTCCACAAGTGTCGTTCTTTTGTCCAAACCCCAATTACGGTACAAAGCCCAATTACCCCATCTTAAATATTTAGCCCAACATCACGATTACTTCGGCTTAAATAAGCATAATAATAACTTAGGTACGAGACATTAAATTAAAAAGGTTGAACATAACTTACAATGATTAATAATAGCGTAGCGTTACACGGACAGAATTTCGACTTACACCCTTACAACATTCGCTAACATACCCTTATTATTAAAATTAAAATTAAAATTAAAATTATAATATATATATTTATTTATACGTTGAGAGATAGGAAAGAAAAAGATGTGTAAATAAATGGCCAGAACACGTGAAATTTATAGGATGTCTGCTGCTACAGGACACCATGCGATCGCATGGTTTTTGGCCTTCCTGGCCATGCGATCGCATGGCCTACTTTTTCAGCTCACATGTCTTTGTTTTCTTTTTTGCCGACGAATTATATATATAATATAATATATATATAATTTTAAGAATTATTTATATATTATATTATATTTATGTGCATAGTTGACTTGTAATTTTAGCTCCGTTGCGTCGCGCGTTAAGAGTTGACTCTGGTCCCGGTTCCGGATTTTCGAACGTCCTTGCGTACAATTTAATATCTTGAATTTTGCGTTTCCCGTCTTGTACTCTTGTAATTTTGAGACGTTTCTCATCAATAATTTGAACCACTTTGATTGTAATTTGTACTTTTTAGCTTTTGGTCATTTGCGTCTTAAATTCGTCGAATCTGTCTTTTGTCTTCACCTTTTATTATTTAAACGAATATCACTTGTAAATAGAATAATTGCAACTAAAAGCTTGTCTTTCTTGAGGTATAATGCAATGAAATATATGATCGTTTTTAGCATTATCAAATATTCCCACATTTGATCGTTGCTTGTCCTCAAGCAATATAGTCTTGAAATAAAAATACTAGAATCACTTCTTTATTCTTCACACTTTGTACATCAGTGAATTCTATAGGGAGATATGAACAATGGTAGTAACGTTGTGGTTTACAGTCCCACATGACTATAAAAATTTAGATCCTTAAGGAAATTGGATCTTTACGAAAACATTTGATCTTTTGAAAATTTAATCTAGCTTTTACCCTAGATAAGTTTTCAGGAATAACCCTTCATCGGTGTTTGCGAAATTTTTTTTGTGGGTTTGGTGGGTTTCAGATTTGAAAATTTTAGCTCAAAATTTGCGTTTTGTGTCACCCACTTGCTAACCTTGTATTGGGAAAGCAACATGTCCAGTATACTTGCTCCGTATATTACCTTTCGGTAAACTACCGTCCGGTTGTAAAGGAAAGCGTTGAACAAGCAACTGTTAAGGCAATGTCCCATGACATGCTTTCAATTATGGTCTATATCGTGTCGGATGCAATTACTATCCTTTGTAGGAGCAATAGTAAAGATCACCCTATAGTTTTTCGGTCTAGCACAAGGTCATGTCTTTGACCATGCTATGCAACCACCGTTCTTACGGTTGACACCCAATTTGGTTCAGGTGACCTAATGAATTTCTGGTGAATTCTTAGGATTTTACGTTCAATGGTAATGAACGCATTGAAAATGGGTTTTCAGAAAACAAATCGGTTTGAAATTTTGATCAAAATATTTTCTCGTTCAAGATCGAGTTTAGATATCATCGAATTCCATGAGTTTGAATTCTCAATCTTTAAAAGTCAATCTCAAGGATTGAGTAATATCAGGATTAAAAGCTGATTTTTATTCTTTAAGGAGATTATCCTTTCTGGGGATCTGATTCATTAGTCTTATCAAGCTAATTTGCACAGCGCCCTCCCCATTTTACGAGACAGATCCTCTCATGGTAGGATAAGTCTCACCACTTGGCGACCCTGTTTGATGCCGAGGTCCGTGGATTTTCAGCTGATTCTAGAGATGACTTTTCTAGATTTTTTGTCAACCTACAGCTGGTCTGGACGACAACTTCCTGACCTAAATCTAGAAGCGCGTATCTTTTTTAGAAGACTTTACTTCCTTTTAATGATGGAATTGATTCATCGTGTAGATCCATCTTTTCTTCCACTTATATTACAATTTACCGGGTAAAACGGTTAATTTTTTCCAAAACAAAAGTATCTTTAATTATTTGTACAAAAATATGTGATATATGTTTTAAACAACTTGGTAAATTTTTCCCACACATGGCTTTTATTTTCCTTTCTTTGCCTTTTTATTGTCCTCTATTCCATTTTAAATGAATTCTAACATTTTGGGTTGTTTCTCAATTTATGTCCTTTCTGAGGTAACAATAATTTCGGTGTTAACACCTAGTTTTATCGTTCATAAATATGTATAAACATGATTTTGAGTTCATTTAATTGAAATTTTTTACTAGAATTGGGTAGTCAGTATATAAGACTAGGGCTGTTCTTTATTATCAGAGAGCACTAGATTCTAATACAACTACTGCGTTACTAGTATTTTTAATGGTAACCAAGTGTATAAGTCAAAATTTTTTTTAAGAATTCGAAATAATTTAACCCCTTCCCACACTTAAGATCTTGCAATGCCCTCATTTGCAAGAAATCAATAACAATTTAAATTATTAAGGGTGATTAGCGTAGAAAAATGATTAAATTTTACCAAAGTTTCCAAACATATTGACGTTTTTTTGCTGAATGATAAATGGTGCACATCATTTGTTCATTCCGTCTTATTGTTACATCACATTTATTTTTCGTTTTGTCGTCAAAATTAGTAGCTTTTGCTGAACTTAATGACAGTCTTTGAAAATGCGCTGTTTTACCCTGTTGTGTATATGAAATAAAATACATACAATA
This sequence comes from Rutidosis leptorrhynchoides, assembly GCF_046630445.1. Classification (NCBI taxonomy): domain Eukaryota; kingdom Viridiplantae; phylum Streptophyta; class Magnoliopsida; order Asterales; family Asteraceae; genus Rutidosis; species Rutidosis leptorrhynchoides. The sequence goes on from NC_092339.1 coordinate 259,566,312, forward strand.
CAAATATAAACATGCATGGTAATTTGAAATGGGACTTAACATCCCACTTTCAAATCAAATATGAAATATTAGTACTACATAATAAAAATAATTAAAACTTACATTAAAGTATCACAATAGTATATGTTTAAACATAAGTAAATAAAAATAATAAAAATAAAAATCACCAACCGGAACTATATCAATCTGGATAGGGGTTCCAGTTCATGTCATCGGGCGGGTTCCATGGTTGGTTATAGGTGTACTGATAGGCCTGGTTAGGGTCATAGAGAGTAAATGGTGGTCACATATCGGGCTGGTGTGGAGGATAGTAAGCAGGTCAGGGTCGGTACGTAGTGATCCTGAGGTGATAGCTGGCTCATGATCTGATGCTGATGATAGTGCCATCTATCATGCTGTCGTTGCCTGGAATGCTCGTACTCATTCCGGGCTTGCCACTGCTCGTATCGACTATGTCTATCCTGGTTTGTCATTTCTACCTCATCTATACGCTGGTAGACGTCAGTCATAGCCTCCCTAATGACATCCCTAATGTCATCTGCTTCCTCCATTTCCTCATCTGAACCTCTCTCTACCTGTGGACGACGACCAACATATGGTACTGCCTGATTGCGTCTGCTCTTCAATACCTTAGCACCCTGATAGACCTTCAATAGTAAAGTATCATCATGGTCCCTACATACCATAAGTGGACCCCCTTGATCCCTATCTACACCCAAATACTCTCCAATGAGAGTAACAAAAATACCTCCTCCTATTATTCCCCCTTCCTGTATTCCTTCCACTATCTTAGACAAATAAAAACCAACACAGTAAGGGATATTAACAAAGCCTCTTGGGTCTCGAATACACTTAAGGTAGAATAAATCATGTAAGGTCATTTTCTCCTTGTTATGACCTCTCTGTGTAATCGAGTTAGCCAGAAATCTATGAATTATACGAAGCTCGGCTCTGTGAATATGTAAGTAGGAGTGTATTCCTGCTCGCCCAAAAACATTATAATCTGACATACGCCTCTAGACGGCGTTAGCATTAAAATTCCTATCTACCCTTTCACCATGATAAATCAAATTTGTACAATCGGGTAATAGTAATTCAGCGGGCGTATATATCTGTAAAGCCCTGGCCATGTCCAGCATGGACATCCTATACATCCTACGGCCAAGTATAAATCTAAGAAAACTTCTATCATCTAACCTATCTACATCCGCATTTAACGCTATAGTACTCATAAGCTCAACGCACCATTCCTTATATACAGGCCTACGAATGGTGAATAAACGTTCCCAATCGGGAAAAGAAGAGCTGCCATACCTTTGGATCAGAGGCTGTCTAACTGAGTTAGCAAGTTGGACCCTTTCCAAAGGCTCCCAATCGATTACCCTCGGCACTTCTACATTTTTCGTTACCAGTTTGAATTTGTTACTTTGATATGTCGGGTAATCTCTCCAACTCCGATCAAATCTCAAATTGGGATGCAACTGTTCTTCATGAATCGTTGGGTGTTGTACTATCAGATGCATCGGAAATACTACGTAGGCATCAACATACGCTTGTTGCGGATCATAATAAGGTACGTTTTGATCAGGTTGTTGTTGTTGTTGTTCCTGTTGTTGCTCCAGTTCATATTGCATTTCTGGTTCAGGTTCTGGAGCAAGTTATCTAGATGATGATGATGCACCATCAGTATCGGTAAATCTCTGCAAAACATATTAAACACAAAATTTGTGCATCCAAATATGCATTAGTGTTAGCAAAATAACAAATTAACACAATTACAATAACATGTTAAATCAAAATTAAACTTATACGCATTTTCATAATTTTAACAATTCTACACTTTTTCAAATAAGCATATATGAAAATGTTTACAAAATACATAAGCATTCAACTCAAATAACATGTTAAAATAACCATTACTAGCAATTAAACAAGTTTCAAATGGCATTTACATCAATTTAATCAAGTTCATGAATTTCATATCTAAAAAGTCCACTTTAATTCTCAAAAATCATGTTTAGGATCAAATTTTGGATCATTTAGCTACCTAAACATGTTACACTACTTAATTTAGCAATAATTCATGAAAAAAATCGGCCATAACCTGTTTATATCAAAAAGTCCCAAATTGCTCAAGAACACAAACCCTAGATTCCTAAAAATTTTGAAGTTTTTGGCTTCAAATCATGTTAAATAGCATCAATCTAGGTTATACATATATAATATACTAACAATTTAACTCTAATTACACTAGAAATTAACAAAATCAAATTAGGTAAATTATAGCTCAAGAACACTAAAAATCAAATTTAAAGAGGTTTAGGGGTGAAATCATTACCTTCTTTGAAAAGCTTCTGAACAATTTCATGATTAGAGCGGATTATAGCAAGAAATTTTGTGAATTATGGTGAAAAATGGCGAATTTTAGAGGTGTTTTTGAGAGAGTTTCGTGTATATGTGTATGTGTTAGAGTGGAGACAGAAGCAGCGAGCTGCTCTTTTTTGTATCTGACCAGAAATTGGCGTCCATGCAATCGCATGGATATACAGGCCAAGCCCATGCGATCGCATGGGGTCCTGGTATTTTTTTTTTTTTTTTTAAAAAAACTTATACTTTTTTTTTAAAAAAATAATTAATTAATTTATTTTAAAAATTTGTTTCTTTTACGAATGAGGGCATTTCGGATCATTATCCTAGTCCGTCCCTCGACAAAATTTTAAAATTTGTCATTTTTAAGCGCAGTTTTAAATGGGTTTTTTAAATGTTATTGACATAATTTAATTCAATAATATTAAAAATAATGATAATAAAAGTTCTCGTCCCTCCCTTGGGTAAAGCAATTTCAGTTCAACGACCTAGTTTTCAACTTACGACGAATTTTAAAAATCATATTTTTAACTTAGTGAAATAAAGTACATTTTTGTTTTTAAATTCACACCAAACTTAAACTTAAAATGCATAAAATTAAAAATTTATATTATTAAAATTAAAAGTTCACACTAAATTTATATTATATTTTTGTTTTTATACATACAAACTTATATTAAAAATATCAATTTTTCAAATATTTACAAACTTAAATATATTTATTTTAAAAAAGTTTACAATATTAATTTAATATTTATATATTAATTTTAAAAACATGGTAAAAATTAAAATTAAAAATCTTTTTGGTCTTTTATCCCACTTTAATCAATCAAATATTATCAAAAATATACGCCCCTCTTTTCGGTAAAGTAATTTCGGCTATATTACCTAGTTTTACTCCTGACGAATTTCTGAAATATTTTGGTTTAATTGATTAAAGATATTTATACCTTAAGAATAAACGGTAAATTTCGCAGTGATGTAATAAATTTTTTTGTATGATATCAATAATTTCGGTTACGCATACCTAATTTTATTGAATACCAATTTAATACTTTATAGCGAACGATTCAGCGTTTATTATCAAAAGGTTAAAAGCAATAAAAATAAAAATAAAAACTGTACATACTTACCTTTGAGAAAGAATTCTCAGAGACCTGCTTTAGCCGACTCATAGGGTATGTTAGCGAATACGATATATATTCTACCTTTGAGAAAGAATTCTCTGATCATTTTTCATATTCTATTTCTCTCTTCTCTCATATATACGATATATATATATATATAATTTTTATTTTAATTTTAATTTTAATTATAATTCTAATAATAAGGGTATGTTAGCGAATGTTGTAAGGGTGTAAGTCGAAATTCTGTCCGTGTAACGCTACGCTATTTCTAATCATTGTAAGTTATGTTCAACCTTTTTATATTAATGTCTCGTAGCTAAGTTATTATTATGCTTATTTAAAACGAAGTAATCATGATGTTGGGCTAATTACTAAAATTGGGTAATTGGGCTTTGTACCATAATTGGGGTTTGGACAAAAGAACGACACTTGTGGAAATTAGACTATGGGCTATCAATGGGCTTTATATTTGTTTAACTAAATGGAAGTTTGTTAATGTTAATATAAAGATTTACAATTGGGCGTCCCTATAAATTACCATATACACTCGATCGGACACGATGGGCGGGGTATTTATATGTACGAATAATCGTTCATTTAACCGGACACGGGAATGGATTAATAGCCACTAGAATAATTAAAACAGGGGTGAAATTACATTCAAGGGTAATTGGTGTAATTGTTAACAAAGTAGTAAAACCTTGGTTTACACGCAGTCGATAACCTGGTGTATTCATTAAACAAAGTATTAAAACCTTGTTACAATTCGAATCCCCAATTAGTTGGAATATTTAACTTCGGGTATAAGAATAATTTGATGAGGACACTCGCACTTTATATTTATGACTGATGGACTATTATGGACGAAAACCAGACGGACATATTAAATAATCCAGGACAAAGGACAATTAACCCATGGGCATAAAACTAAAATTAACACGTCAAACATCATGATTACGGAAGTTTAAATAAGCATAATTCTTTTATTTCATATTTAATTTCCTTTATTTTATATTTAATTGCACTTCTAATTATCGCACTTTTATTTATTGTTATTTAATCGCACTTTTAATTATCGTACTTTTTAATTATCGCAATTTTATTTTATCGCACTTTTATTATTCGCAATTTCATTATCGTTATTTACTTTACGCTTTAATTTAAGTCTTGTATTTATTTTATATTTTACATTAGGTTTTAACTGCGACTAAAGTCTTAAAATCGACAAACCGGTCATTAAACGGTAAAAACCCCCCTTTATAATAATAATATTACTTATATATTTGTATTTTTAATAAAAGTAAACTAATATAGCGTTGAGCTTTGTTTAAAGATTTCCCTGTGGAACGAACCGGACTTACTAAAAACTACACTACTGTACGATTAGGTACACTGCCTATAAGTGTTGTAGCAAGGTTTAAGTATATCCATTCTATAAATAAATAAATATCTTGTGTAAAATTGTATCGTATTTAATAGTATTTTCTGCTAAAATTAATAACTATTTTATATACTACCCCGCTGCACATCAATAATCATATTCGTTTAATGGTTCGTGAATCGTTGGAACTTGGTCGAGGTTGAATGAATGTATGAACATAGTTTAAAATTCTTGAAATTTAACTTAACAAATATTGCTTATCGTGTCGGAAACATATAAAGATTAAAGTTTAAATTTGGTTGGAAATTTCCGGGTTGTCACAGTACCTACCCGTTAAAGAAATTTCGTCCCGAAATTTGAGTGGAAAGGTCGTGAATGATAATAAGTATGTTTTCATGATGCATACGGGCTGAAAATTAGAGTTTTATCATCAGCGAATAATTTGGATAAACAATCCATTTATATGAAGAGTACGAATGAAGCTAACATAGAAGAGTGAAATGAGTAAGTGTAGATTCATCTTATCATTTGACGTAGATATGATTGATTCCCAGATTTTAAGGGATTTGAAGAAAATCTTCTTAATAAGATTTGACTCTCCGGTACTCAAGGGAATTAGGATCCTCTTTAAATGTGATCGTCCATTTTAATTGTTCTTTCGGAGATTTTCTTATAAATTCACCTCCTTCGTTTCCTTACAACTAACACCTTCTGTTGATGCATTTTATGCAAGTCCCTAGACATCTACCCACGTCCATTGCAGGTACAACAGTTTACAGGCTACCATGATTGCTCGTTATTATCCTATCCGTGTTTGTATGTGGTTACAGGAACTGTAGGAACGAGATTTAGATGTTTGACTATGTTAGACTTAGTCAGACGTACGAGTGAAGCCTCACTAGTACGGCTGACAAGCTCATACGCACGGTTGATGCTGAGCTAAGTCACAATTACAACCTAAATGAGAAGACATGAGTGAGTGATCACCCGTACGGCTGATGAAGCCAACTCGTACGTGTGATGAATGAATCGTATGGGTGAGTCAATAGCAGGGGTATATAAAGTCTTATGTTCTTCATTTTAGGTTAAACCTCTCATTTGTTACACACACTCAGATCTAGTGAGCTCCTCCGATTCTCTCTCTCAGTCCAAATCACCTAGGTGGTGAATAATAGCTCTAGGTGTTGATCTAATCACACTTGATTTAGTTGTGGTTTGACTAAATTAATCAAAAAAACTTAACCTATTCACTAGAGGGTTTGATTCACTTATTCCGCCATTGTGTGAGTTAAATCTATTGATTTCTAAGTTCCTAGTCATGTTTCATCACCTTCTATTCTTTCCCCCTCAACTCATATTTTAAAGTATTCATCAATATGCTCCATCCATTTCTGATTCTCAACATACTTCTAACTTTCATATCGGTCATTCTTCTTTTTCATCTACCGCCAGAAGAATCTATTTACTTCTACTATACTCTTGGGTTTATAGTGTTTCTAGTTCTCCCGTGTCTTTATATTACTATATGCATCGATATATATGGTTTATAATTTCTGGTTTGTCGTTGGGCTTTATATGTTCCCTTATATTTCAAAGTCTCTGCTTCTATCTTCTATAATCATTATCATTCACAGTTAATGCTCTCTTTTATTTGCTGCAATTTATACCCCAATTTCTATTTCGGAGTTTTGTCCTTTCGTTTCTTCTTCTTGCGATTAAGCACCGCTTGTAATGGTCCAGAATTCACAGATATGAATTTTGGAATGAACATTGTTAATGTTCTAGGAAGGAAATTGTGATGGCACGATCTTGACTTGTCAAATTACTAGAATACCTTGGAAAAGGCCGAATCATCAAGAAATATTTTCTTGATATTTTAGAGGTTAAATAGAATACAAGAGTCATATAACATGGCACATGATGATGTTATGATCTGTGAATCATCACGTTCCATTTAGAAACTCAGCATGACTTACTGTAATATAATCACATTGATCAAGTGTCATTATATTATACTAATTCATGCTTCAGTTCCCAACACTACTTCAAAATATTCCTATTTTAAACTTGAATGTTTCAGAATTTAGAAACTAAAATAGTTTCTTTTATGATGTAATACAGATAGCGCGATGAGGTAAATGATTTCAAATAAGAAAAATTAAGAAAATATCTTCAGAAATATGGAGGATATTTATAATGAAAGATATGATGATATTTTAGAATTTCTAATATCAGAGGATGATGAAGAATATTGTCCGCAGGGGTTTAGAGTCAGGAGCAAGGTATTCATTAATGACTTCAGTAGGTACTGAATCATTTGGATCCTTTGAAGTCAGGTTCAGTCTTTATAATTTGTCCACAGCCTCCTTCCTACTTTGCTCAATCTGTTTTCCAGTTCCAAAACTTCTCTTTTTCTGCGCTTTGCCAGTACACTTCATCATTATCATCCAGCTTTTACCATTTAAAGTCGTTTATAGTTTTTGCTGCTTCATCAGCATTTTTTTTTTCCATTTTCGGAGAACCAATTCGTAGTTCGGAGTGTTTTTCAGAAACTTCACATTCAAATTAAGTCCAGAAGATAGACGTTATATATACACATATAACTGTTGGCGTAGACATGCTGCGAGATTTCAAAATACTGATTGCTAATTCCCAATGATTCGTATGGCAATTCTCATTACAAGATGCGAATGAGTAAATGATGGGGTTTCAATGAATAATTATAATGACTTTTTGGAGAGGCTAAAGTCAAAGGGTAATGAAGTTGTTGGTACATCTGCTAATAATGTGGTGGAATGTAAAAGGTTCCCTGGTAACGATGGTGTATATCTCAAGGTTATAATAAGGTTAGTCTGACTGAAAAGTCGAAGTTGACTTGCTTGGGCTGTGACAAAACTGGCTACTTTGAATAGGAGTCGCAAAGTTATTTTTGCTAATAAATGCCAAAGAATCTGACGCGGATACGTTGTTTAAACTTTTACTTTGGTTTCAAGAGTTTTTCGGGTACATAACTGTGGGTAACATGTGGTTGGATCATCATCTCGATTGCTCATCATTCGAAGTGTCTTCAGAAATTTTCGAAGGGTTTGAACACAGATTGTAATCGTTAACATACATTTGATATTCTAACACAGTTTTGAAGTCAAAATATAGCTTGTGAAAGATGTAAGGATCTAAGAGTAATGATTTTGGTCATATCTCAAATTGAATTTTGAGATTTCAAAATCAGAATATGTAATTAAATTTTGAATGAGTATGGTTGTTTTGATTTCTATAAAAGAATGTATATTGTTGTGAAAGTAGGGAGTATAATGGATGATTTGCTGAATCAGATTCGAAGAATGTAACATATTAATTGTGAATTTATATATCTCTCGGGTATTACCTACCCGTTAAAATTTTTTTTTCACAATTAATATTTTGTAAAAAAGAATTTTATTACAGTCTTTATAAAAATATATATATGTATATTTTCTTCAGATGTAACATAGATTTAATGAGTTAATGTTAAATTAAACTCATTTGATTTACGGTTGAAACTAGAATTGAATAATCCCTAAAGGCTTTAAAAAAGTGCATAACTTTTACGCAGTATTTCTTTAATGACATTGAAATTATGAATCAATACTTCGTTATTTGTTGATGTATGATGTTCGGTTCGTGGAATTCTTGTGAATTTCGCAAAGTACGAATGATGTTATCTGAAAAGTTTCGGGTACATCGATGATGAAAGTGTAAAATCAAATATATACTTGATTTATTATGAATTGGAATTTGTTGAATTACAACAGAGAGTGTAGTTAACGCTTGTTAAGTTGCGGCCGAAGGACTTACATTATTGCATATTTGTAATATGAATTAACCGAGTAGTTAAGATTCACACACAATAGCTTAGCACGGAAAGATTTATTTCAAAATATATATATATATATATATATATATATATATATATATATATATATATATATATATATATATATATATATATATAATATACATATAATTTCTTTAGAGGGAATGAGTTAATTCTTCATAACTCGTTGATACAATATACACGTTATTGATTCGTAATGATGTCCACAGTGATTCTTGAACTGACGGAGTTTGGGATGTTATCGGTGTTGTAGATTCGGATGTTGACTGTACTGACGATGCTGGTAACGCTGTCGGTACTGATGATGCTGTTGGTAAAGCAAGTTTAGCTTGTTAATCACACACCATTTTTGTCAGGGTTTCTACTCTTCCTTCTATCATTTTGGTTTGCTTAACTGATTTATGGTTAGGGCTAGATTAGATAATCTCTAAGACTTTAGAGATTACATAATCGCCGCGAAATGTTTCTCCAATGAAGTTATGAATTAATAGTTCGTCAGTTATTGTTGTTGGTACTCCTTGGTATCTATGGTGCGTATGACGTTGATGCTCGTGGGACAGATTGTGAAGTTGAGGTTTACGACGCGGTTGTGGTTGGAGGTGGTAATGGTACTGTTGGCGTTGATGATGGTGGTACTAGTTATGCTGCTGATGCTGCTGCTGCTGGTGTTTGTAATCTCTTCACCATATTCTCCAAAGCCACTACCTGAGCGCGAAGCTCGTTGACTTCTTCTATTACACCGGGGTGATTGTCGGTTCGGACGAGCGGATAAATAAAATCTAAAATTTGATGTAATATATAATCGTGACGAGATACTCTGGAAATGAGTGAGAAAATGGTGTTTCGGACAGGTTCGCCGGTAAGTGCTTCAGGTTCTTCGTCAAGAGGGCAATGTGGTGGATGGAAAGGATCACCTTCTTCTTGTCTCCAATGATTGAGGAGGCTACGAACCCATCCCCAATTCATCCAGAATAGGTGATGACTGATTGGTTGATCTATTCCGGTCACACTGCTTTCGGAGCTTAAATGGGATTCCATTTCGGAATCTGAGTGACTTGAACTGATGACGAATTCCATTTCGTACGATTGGATAAAGGATTTTTTTTTTATATGAAATGATTTTGGCTAACGGATGGTATTCTAATTACATAGAATATATATATATATATATATATATATATATATATATATATATATATATATATATATATATATATATATATATATATATATATCAAAAGATTTCGTAGATTTCGGAGGACTTTGCGGGATATGTCAGGCAAAGTTTAAAGTAACAGATACGATAAGATATGATTTAGCAGATATGCTAAGATATGAATTTTTGTCTATACACTATTCATGCAATCAATGCAGCAAGACGTGTCTTAGACTAAAAATGATAAGCAGGTAATTTCCTGAGGATGATAAGTAGTTAATTTTCGACACAAAATGATAAGCAAAACTTTTGACATGCAGACATGGTCGAAGTCCAGACTCACTAATGCATCCTATCGACTTATCAGTTAGACACACTAATGCAGACCTGGTTCGCTAAGACCACCGCTCTGATACCAACTGAAAGGACCCGTTCATATACATTATAAACGATTCACAATAGTTGATTACATTGAGAGGTATTTGACCTCTATATGATACATTTTACAAACATTGCATTCGTTTTTAAAAGACAAACTTTCTTTACATCGAAAATTTACAGGCATGCATACCATTTCATAATATCCACTATCCTACTATAAATTGATTTAATAATAATCTTTGATGAACTCAATGACTCGAATGCAACATTCTTCGAAATATGCTATGAAAGACTCCAAGTAATATCTTTAAAATGAGCAAATGCACAGCGGAAGATTTCTTTAACACCTGAGAATAAACATGCTTTAAAGTGTCAACCAAAAGGTTGGTGAGTTCATTAGTTTATCATAATCATTTATTTCCATCATTTTAATAGACCACAAGAATTTCATTTCCAGTTCTCATAAATATACGTCCCATGCATAGAGACAAAAATAATCATTCATATGGTGAACACCTGGTAACCGACATTAACTAGATACATATAAGAATATCCCCTATCATTCCGGGATCCTCCTTCGGACATGATATAAATTTCGAAGTACTAAAGCATCCGGTACTTTGGATGGGGTTTGTTAGGCCCAATAGATCTATCTTTAGGATTCGCGTCAATTAGGGTGTCTGTTCCCTAATTCTTAGATTACCAGACTTTAATAAAAAGGGGCATATTCGATTTCGATAATTCAACCATAGAATGTAGTTTCAATTACTTGTGTCTATTTTGTCAAACATTTATAAAAGCGCATGTATTCTCAGTCCCAAAAATATAAAGGGTAAAAAGACAAATGAAACTCACCATACTGTATTTCGTAGTAAAAATACATATAACGTCATTGAACAAGTGCAAGGTTGGCCTCGGATTCACGAACCTAAATTAATTATATATATTTATGTGTTGGTCAATATTTGTCTAACAAATTAGGTCAAGTCATAGTGTACCACAATCCTAATGCTCGAGACTAATATGCAAAAGTCAACAAAAGTAAATTTGACTCAAAATAATTTCCAAAAATCTATACATGATTAATATATAGTTTAAATATCGTCGTTTTATATTTTTAAATATTTTTAAAAGATTTATTAGAGTAAATAATATAATTTATTTATTAATAAATAAAATTTTATATTAAATTTATATAATAAAATATACTTTTATATATATTAAGTAATAAAATTTATAGGCCAGGTTCATTTAATATCATAAAGATAATATGATAGGTATTATTTGTAACATCCGTGTTACATCCGTCCCACATCGGTTGGAGAGGGGAACGAAGCATGCCTTATAAGGGTGTGGAGACCTTTCCTAACATGACGCGTTTTGGGACCACAAGCGCAGCAGATCCCATGAGAACTCTGCAGTTAAGCGTGCTCAGGCGAGAGCACTACCAGGATGGGTGACCTCCTGGGAAAGTGCTCGTCGTGTTTGGTCGCCAAGAAAAATCCGTGCGCAACCTACGGGGGAGACAAGGGTACGTCCCTATCTCTACAAAGCGGACAATATCATGCTACGGGGAACATTTTACCTGGGGTGTTACAGAATGGTATCAGAGCCAGGCCCCGGACCAAACATGCACAGCGAGGACGCTGTGTCCCATTAGGGGGGAGGATTGTAACATCCGTGTTACATCCGTCCCACATCGGTTGGAGAGGGGAACGAAGCATGCCTTATAAGGGTGTGGAGACCTTTCCTAACATGACGCGTTTTGGGACCACAAGCGCAGCAGATCCCATGAGAACTCTGCAGTTAAGCGTGCTCAGGCGAGAGCACTACCAGGATGGGTGACCTCCTGGGAAAGTGCTCGTCGTGTTTGGTCGCCAAGAAAAATCCGTGCGCAACCTACGGGGGAGACAAGGGTACGTCCCTATCTCTACAAAGCGGACAATATCATGCTACGGGGAACATTTTACCTGGGGTGTTACAGAATAAATAAAGGTTTAAAAAGCTTTACGTAGATTATCAAATAATGATAATCTAAAATATCCTGTTTACACACGACCATTACATAATGGTTTACAATACAAATATGTTACATCGAAATCAGTTTCTTGAATGCAGTTTTTACACAATATCATACAAACATGGACTCCAAATCTTGTCCTTATTTTAGTATGCAACAGCGGAAGCTCTTAATATTCACCTGAGAATAAACATGCTTTAAACGTCAACAAAAATGTTGGTGAGTTATAGGTTTAACCTATATATATCAAATCGTAACAATAGACCACAAGATTTCATATTTCAATACACATCCCATACATAGAGATAAAAATCATTCATATGGTGAACACCTGGTAACCGACAATAACAAGATGCATATATAAGAATATCCCCATCATTCCGGGACACCCTTCGGATATGATATAAATTTCGAAGTACTAAAGCATCCGGTACTTTGGATGGGGTTTGTTAGGCCCAATAGATCTATCTTTAGGATTCGCGTCAATTAGGGTGTCTGTTCCCTAATTCTTAGATTACCAGACTTAATAAAAAGGGGCATATTCGATTTCGATAATTCAACCATAGAATGTAGTTTCACGTACTTGTGTCTATTTTGTAAATCATTTATAAAACCTGCATGTATTCTCATCCCAAAAATATTAGATTTTAAAAGTGGGACTATAACTCACTTTCACAGATTTTTACTTCGTCGGGAAGTAAGACTTGGCCACTGGTTGATTCACGAACCTATAACAATATATACATATATATCAAAGTATGTTCAAAATATATTTACAACACTTTTAATATATTTTGATGTTTTAAGTTTATTAAGTCAGCTGTCCTCGTTAGTAACCTACAACTAGTTGTCCACAGTTAGATGTACAGAAATAAATCGATAAATATTATCTTGAATCAATCCACGACCCAGTGTATACGTATCTCAGTATTGATCACAACTCAAACTATATATATTTTGGAATCAACCTCAACCCTGTATAGCTAACTCCAACATTCACATATAGAGTGTCTATGGTTGTTCCGAAATATATATAGATGTGTCGACATGATAGGTCGAAACATTGTATACGTGTCTATGGTATCTCAAGATTACATAATATATAATACAAGTTGATTAAGTTATGGTTGGAATAGATTTGTTACCAATTTTCACGTAGCTAAAATGAGAAAAATTATCCAATCTTGTTTTACCCATAACTTCTTCATTTTAAATCCGTTTTGAGTGAATCAAATTGCTATGGTTTCATATTGAACTCTATTTTATGAATCTAAACAAAAAAGTATAGGTTTCTAGTCGGAAAAATAAGTTACAAGTCGTTTTTGTAAAGGTAGTCATTTCAGTCGAAAGAACGACGTCTAGATGACCATTTTAGAAAACATACTTCCACTTTGAGTTTAACCATAATTTTTGGATATAGTTTCATGTTCATAATAAAAATCATTTTCTCAGAATAACAACTTTTAAATCAAAGTTTATCATAGTTTTTAATTAACTAACCCAAAACAGCCCGCGGTGTTACTACGACGGCGTAAATCCGGTTTTACGGTGTTTTTCGTGTTTCCAGGTTTTAAATCATTAAGTTAGCATATCATATAGATATATAACATGTGTTTAGTTGATTTTAAAAGTCAAGTTAGAAGGATTAACTTTTGTTTGCGAACAAGTTTAGAATTAACTAAACTATGTTCTAGTGATTACAAGTTTAAACCTTCGAATAAGATAGCTTTATATGTATGAATCGAATGATGTTATGAACATCATTACTACCTTAAGTTCCTTGGATGAACCTACTGGAAAAGAGAAAAATGGATCTAGCTTCAATGGATCCTTGGATGGCTCAAAGTTCTTGAAGCAAAATCATGACACGAAAACAAGTTCAAGTAAGATCATCACTTGAAATAAGATTGTTATAGTTATAGAAATTGAACCAAAGTTTGAATATGATTATTACCTTGTATTAGAATGATAACCTACTGTAAGAAACAAAGATTTCTTGAGGTTGGATGATCACCTTACAAGATTGGAAGTGAGCTAGCAAACTTGAAAGTATTCTTGATTTTATGAAACTAGAACTTTTGGAATTTATGAAGAACACTTAGAACTTGAAGATAGAACTTGAGAGAGTTCAATTAGATGAAGAAAATTGAAGAATGAAAGTGTTTGTAGGTGTTTTTGGTCGTTGGTGTATGGATTAGATATAAAGGATATGTAATTTTGTTTTCATGTAAATAAGTCATGAATGATTACTCATATTTTTGTAATCTTATGAGATATTTCATGCTAGTTGCCAAATGATGGTTCCCACATGTGTTAGGTGACTCACATGGGCTGCTAAGAGCTGATCATTGGAGTGTATATACCAATAGTACATACATCTAAAAGCTGTGTATTGTACGAGTACGAATACGGGTGCATACGAGTAGAATTGTTGATGAAACTGAACGAGAATGTAATTGTAAGCATTTTTGTTAAGTAGAAGTATTTTGATAAGTGTATTGAAGTCTTTCAAAAGTGTATAAATACATATTAAAACACTACATGTATATACATTTTAACTGAGTCGTTAAGTCATCGTTAGTCGTTACATGTAAGTGTTGTTTTGAAACCTTTAGGTTAACGATCTTGTTAAATGTTGTTAACCCAATGTTTATAATATCAAATGAGATTTTAAATTATTATATTATCATGATATTATCATGTATGAATATCTCTTAATATGATATATATACATTAAATGTCTTTACAACGATAATCGTTACATATATGTCTCGTTTAAAAATCATTAAGTTAGTAGTCTTGTTTTTACATATGTAGTTCATTGTTAATATACTTTATGATATGTTTTCTTATCATAGTATCATGTTAACTATATATATATATCCATATATATGTCATCATATAGTTTTTACAAGTTTTAACGTTCGTGAATCACCGATCAACTTGGGTGGTCAATTGTCTATATGAAACATATTTCAATTAATCAAGTCTTAACAAGTTTGATTGCTTAACATGTTGGAAACATTTAATCATGTAAATATCAATCTCAATTAATATATATAAACATGGAAAAGTTCGGGTCACTACAGTACCTACCCGTTAAATAAATTTCGTCCCGAAATTTTAAGCTGTTGAAGGTGTTGACGAATCTTCTGGAAATAGATGCGGGTATTTCTTCTTCATCTGATCTTCACGCTCCCAGGTGAACTCGGGTCCTCTACGAGCATTCCATCGAACCTTAACAATTGGTATCTTGTTTTGCTTAAGTCTTTTAACCTCACGATCCATTATTTCGACGGGTTCTTCGATGAATTGAAGTTTTTCGTTGATTTGGATTTTATCTAACGGAATAGTGAGATCTTCTTTAGCAAAACATTTCTTCAAATTCGAGACGTGGAAAGTGTTATGTACAGCCGCGAGTTGTTGAGGTAACTCAAGTCGGTAAGCTACTGGTCCGACACGATCAATAATCTTGAATGGTCCAATATACCTTGGATTTAATTTCCCTCGTTTACCAAATCGAACAACGCCTTTCCAAGGTGCAACTTTAAGCATGACCATCTCTCCAATTTCAAATTCTATATCTTTTCTTTTAATGTCAGCGTAGCTCTTTTGTCGACTTTGGGCGGTTTTCAACCGTTGTTGAATTTGGATGATCTTCTCGGTAGTTTCTTGTATAATCTCCGGACCCGTAATCTGTCTATCCCCCACTTCACTCCAACAAATCGGAGACCTGCACTTTCTACCATAAAGTGCTTCAAACGGCGCCATCTCAATGCTTGAATGGTAGCTGTTGTTGTAGGAAAATTCTGCTAACGGTAGATGTCGATCCCAACTGTTTCCGAAATCAATAACACATGCTCGTAGCATGTCTTCAAGCGTTTGTATCGTCCTTTCACTCTGCCCATCAGTTTGTGGATGATAGGCAGTACTCATGTCTAGACGAGTTCTTAATGCTTGCTGTAATGTCTGCCAGAATCTTGAAATAAATCTGCCATCCCTATCAGAGATAATAGAGATTGGTATTCCATGTCTGGAGACGACTTCCTTCAAATACAGTCGTGCTAACTTCTCCATCTTGTCATCTTCTCTTATTGGTAGGAAGTGTGCTGATTTGGTGAGACGATCAACTATTACCCAAATAGTATCAAAACCACTTGCAGTCCTTGGCAATTTAGTGATGAAATCCATGGTAATGTTTTCCCATTTCCATTCCGGGATTTCGGGTTGTTGAAGTAGACCTGATGGTTTCTGATGCTCAGCTTTGACCTTAGAACACGTCAAACATTCTCCTACGTATTTAGCAACATCGGCTTTCATACCCGGCCACCAAAAATGTTTCTTGAGATCCTTGTACATCTTCCCCGTTCCAGGATGTATTGAGTATCTGGTTTTATGAGCTTCTCTAAGTACCATTTCTCTCATATCTCCAAATTTTGGTACCCAAATCCTTTCAGCCCTATACCGGGTTCCGTCTTCCCGAATATTAAGATGCTTCTCCGATCCTTTGGGTATTTCATCCTTTAAATTTCCCTCTTTTAAAACTCCTTGTTGCGCCTCCTTTATTTGAGTAGTAATGTTATTATGAATCATTATATTCATAGATTTTACTCGAATGGGTTCTCTATCCTTCCTGCTCAAGGCATCGGCTACCACATTTGCCTTCCCCGGGTGGTAACGAATCTCAAAATCGTAATCATTCAATAATTCAATCCACCTACGCTGCCTCATATTCAGTTGTTTCTGATTAAATATGTGTTGAAGACTTTTGTGGTCGGTATATATAATACTTTTGACCCCATATAAGTAGTGCCTCCAAGTCTTTAATGCAAAAACAACCGCGCCTAATTCCAAATCATGCGTCGTATAATTTTGTTCGTGAATCTTCAATTGTCTAGACGCATAAGCAATCACCTTCGTTCGTTGCATTAATACACAACCGAGACCTTGCTTTGATGCGTCACAATAAATCACAAAATCATCATTCCCTTCAGGCAATGACAATATAGGTGCCGTAGTTAGCTTTTTCTTCAATAACTGAAACGCTTTCTCTTGTTCATCATTCCATTCAAATTTCTTCCCTTTATGCGTTAATGCAGTCAAGGGTTTTGCTATTCTGGAAAAGTCTTGGATGAACCTTCTGTAGTAACCAGCTAGTCCTAAAAACTGGCGTATGTGTTTCGGAGTTTTCGGGGTTTCCCACTTTTCAACAGTTTCTATCTTTGCCGGATCCACCTTAATACCTTCTTTGTTCACTATGTGACCGAGGAATTGAACTTCTTCCAACCAAAATGCACACTTTGAAAACTTAGCGTACAATTCTTCCTTCCTCAATACTTCTAACACCTTTCTCAAATGTTCACCGTGTTCTTGGTCATTCTTTGAGTAAATAAGTATGTCATCAATGAAAACAATGACAAACTTGTCAAGGTATGGTCCACACACTCGGTTCATAAGGTCCATGAACACAGCTGGTGCATTAGTTAAACCAAACGGCATGACCATAAACTCGTAATGACCGTAACGTGTTCTGAAAGCAGTCTTTGGAATATCATCTTCTTTCACCCGCATTTGATGATACCCGGAACGTAAGTCAATCTTTGAATAAACAGACGAGCCTTGTAGTTGATCAAATAAGTCGTCGATTCTCGGTAGTGGGTAGCGGTTCTTGATGGTAAGTTTGTTCAACTCTCGGTAGTCGATACACAACCTGAATGTACCATCTTTCTTCTTGACAAACAAAACAGGAGCTCCCCACGGTGATGTGCTTGGTCGAATGAAACCACGCTCTAAAAGTTCTTGTAATTGGCTTTGCAGTTCTTTCATCTCGCTGGGTGCGAGTCTGTAAGGAGCACGAGCTATTGGTGCAGCTCCTGGTACAAGATCTATTTGAAATTCAACGGATCGATGTGGGGGTAATCCCGGTAATTCTTTCGGAAATACATCGGGAAATTCTTTTGCAATGGGAACATCATTGATGCTCTTTTCTTCAGTTTGTACTTTCTCGACGTGTGCTAGAACAGCATAGCAACCTTTTCTTATTAGTTTTTGTGCCTTCAAATTACTAATAAGATGTAGCTTCGTGTTGCCCTTTTCTCCGTACACCATTAAGGGTTTTCCTTTTTCTCGTATAATGCGAATTGCATTTTTGTAACAAACGATCTCCGCTTTCACTTCTTTCAACCAGTCCATACCGATTATCACATCAAAACTCCCTAACTCTACTGGTATCAAATCAATCTTAAATGTTTCGCTAACCAGTTTAATTTCTCGATTCCGACATATATTATCTGCTGAAATTAATTTACCATTTGCTAATTCGAGTAAAAATTTACTATCCAAAGGCGTCAATGGACAACTTAATTTAGCACAAAAATCTCTACTCATATAGCTTCTATCCGCACCCGAATCAAATAAAACGTAAGCAGATTTATTGTCAATAAGAAACGTACCCGTAACAAGCTCCGGGTCTTCCTGTGCCTCTACCGCATTAATATTGAAAACTCTTCCACGGCCTTGTCCATTCGTGTTCTCCTGGTTCGGGCAATTTCTAATAATGTGGCCTGGTTTTCCACATTTATAACAAACTACATTGGCATAACTTGCTCCGACACTACTTGCTCCGCCATTACTCGTTCCGACACCATTTGTTCCTTTCGTTCTATTAACCCCTGGTCCGTAGACCTCACACTTCGCCGCGCTATGACCATTTCTTTTACACTTGTTGCAAAATTTGGTGCAGAACCCCGAGTGATTCTTTTCACACCTTTGGCATAGTTGCTTCTGATTGTTGTTGTTGTTGCGGTTATTATTGTTGTTGGGATGATTGTTGTAGTTGCTGTTGTTGTTGTTGTTGTTGTTGTTGTTGTTGGGCCGTTTGTTGTAGTTGCGATTGATGTTGCGATTGTTGGGATAATTGTTGCGATTATTGTTGTAATTGCTGTTGTTGTTGTATTGGTGATTCTTATCACCGTTTTCCTCCCACTTTCTTTTGACTTGCTTCACATTGGCCTCTTCAGCAGTCTGTTCTTTAATTCTTTCTTCAATCTGGTTCACTAGTTTGTGAGCCATTCTACATGCCTGTTGTATGGAGGCGGGCTCGTGTGAACTTATATCTTCTTGGATTCTTTCCGGTAATCCTTTCACAAACGCGTCGATCTTCTCTTCCTCATCTTCGAATGCTCCCGGACACAATAGGCACAATTCTGTGAATCGTCTTTCGAACGTGGTAATATCAAATCCTTGGGTTCGTAACCCTCTAAGTTCTGTCTTGAGCTTATTGACCTCGGTTCTAGGACGGTACTTCTCGTTCATCAAGTGCTTGAATGCTGACCACGGTAGTGCGTACGCATCATCTTGTCCCACTTGCTCTAGATAGGTATTCCACCATGTTAACGCAGAACCTGTGAAGGTATGCGTAGCGTACTTCACTTTGTCCTCTTCAGTACACTTACTTATGGCAAACACCGATTCAACCTTCTCGGTCCACCGTTTCAATCCGATCGGTCCTTCGGTTCCATCAAATTCCAAAGGTTTGCAGGCAGTGAATTCTTTGTAGGTGCATCCTACACGATTTCCTGTACTGCTAGATCCAAGGTTATTGTTGGTATGTAGCGCAGCCTGTACTGCGGCTATGTTTGAAGCTAGAAAAGTACGGAATTCCTCTTCATTCATATTCACGGTGTGTCGAGTAGTCGGTGCCATTTCCTTCAAAATAGTTAAATGGAACAAGTTAATCATACAGAATATTAAGAGTAGTTAATAGTATTTCGTAGCATAATATGAACTCATTTATAAAAGCTTTTTCTTCATATTAGCGTTTTATAAGTTTAAATTCGGGTAGTACCTACCCGTTAAGTTCATACTTAGTAGCTAATATACAATTCAACTACTACAATTCTATATGAAAAACTGATTATAATAATATTTCGCGTTCAAACTTTTATACAATATTTTACAAACTTACAATACCGCTTATTTTACATAAAGCATGAAATATAGCACACAATAACTTTGATACAAGATAGTTGTGAAGACAATTCTAGCTAGTACACAAGTCGTTCAGCAAAGGCAATAAAGACACGTAATTCATACGTCCAGAAACAAGTCATGCATTCTGGTTTTACTAGGACTACTTCCCATCCTTGGTCTTGTGCAACATAACCGTTATGGCCGTTGATAAGACAGCGTGTTGTAACGTCATCAAAGGGACGAGGGTTACGTAATGTCCAACAGTCCCGTAATAATCTAAAAACCTCATTTCTTACCCCAATTACCGACTCCGTCACTTGTGGAAACGTTTTGTTTAATAGTTGTAGCCCGATGTTCTTGTTCTCACTTTGGTGAGAAGCGAACATTACTAATCCGTAAGCATAACATGCTTCTTTATGTTGCATATTAGCCGCTTTTTCTAAATCACGAAGTCCAATATTCGGATATATTGAGTCAAAATAATTTCTTAACCCGTTGCGTAAAATAGCATTTGGGTTCCCCGCAATATATGCGTCAAAGTAAACACATCGTAACTTATGGGTTTCCCAATGTGATATCCCCCATCTTTCAAACGAAAGTCTCTTATAAACCAAGACATTCTTGGAACGTTCTTCGAATGTCTTACAAACTGATCTCGCCTTAAATAGTTGTGCCGAAGAATTCTGGCCGACTCTAGACAAGATTTCATCAATCATGTCTCCGGGTAGGTCTCTTAAAATATTAGGTTGTCTATCCATTTTGTGTTTTTAAACTGTAAAATAGACAAGAGTTAGATTCATAAAAAAAATACTTATTAATACAAGCAATTTTTACATATATCATAAAGCATAAGAACACTATATTCCATATATTACACCACACGAATACAACTATCTTATTCCGACTCGCTCGTTTCTTCTTCTTCGGTTTTGGTTCGTTTTGCCAAGTTTCTAGGGATATATGATGTTCCCCTAATACGAGCCGTCGTTGTCCACATTGGTTTAGAAAAACCTGGTGGTTTAGAGGTTCCCGGGTCATTGTTACAACTTAAGGACTTCGGGGGTTGACGATACATATAAAGTTCATCGGGGTTGGAATTAGATTTCTCTATTTTTATGCCCCTTCCCTTATTATTTTCTTTTGCCTTTTTAAATTCAGTTGGGGTAATTTCTATAACATCATCGGAATTCTCGTCCGAATCCGATTCATCGGAGAATTGGTAATCCTCCCAATATTTTGCTTCCTTGGCGGAAACACCATTGACCATAATTAACTTTGGTCGGTTGGTTGAGGATTTTCTTTTACTTAACCGTTTTATTATTTCCCCCACCGGTTCTATTTCTTCATCCGGTTCCGATTCTTCTTCCGGTTCCGATTCTTCTTCCGGTTCCGACTCTTCTTCCGGTTCCTCTTCGGGAACTTGTGAATCAGTCCACAAATCATTCCAATTTACATTTGACTCTTCATTATTATTAGGTGAGTCAATGGGACTTGTTCTAGAGGTAGACATCTATCACATAATATCAAACACGTTAAGAGATTAATATATCACATAATATTCATATGTTAAAAATATATAGTTTCCAACAAAAATGTTAAGCAATCATTTTTAAAGAAAACACGGTCGAAGTCCAGACTCACTAATGCATCCTAACAAACTCGATAAGACACACTAATGCAAATTTTCTGGTTCTCTAAGACCAACGCTCGGATACCAACTGAAATGTCCCGTTCTTATTGATTAAAAACGTTCCATATTAATTGATTTCGTTGCGAGGTTTTGACCTCTATATGAGACGTTTTTCAAAGACTGCATTCATTTTTAAAACAAACCATAACCTTTATTTCATAAATAAAGGTTTAAAAAGCTTTACGTAGATTATCAAATAATGATAATCTAAAATATCCTGTTTACACACGACCATTACATAATGGTTTACAATACAAATATGTTACATCGAAATCAGTTTCTTGAATGCAGTTTTTACACAATATCATACAAACATGGACTCCAAATCTTGTCCTTATTTTAGTATGCAACAGCGGAAGCTCTTAATATTCACCTGAGAATAAACATGCTTTAAACGTCAACAAAAATGTTGGTGAGTTATAGGTTTAACCTATATATATCAAATCGTAACAATAGACCACAAGATTTCATATTTCAATACACATCCCATACATAGAGATAAAAATCATTCATATGGTGAACACCTGGTAACCGACAATAACAAGATGCATATATAAGAATATCCCCATCATTCCGGGACACCCTTCGGATATGATATAAATTTCGAAGTACTAAAGCATCCGGTACTTTGGATGGGGTTTGTTAGGCCCAATAGATCTATCTTTAGGATTCGCGTCAATTAGGGTGTCTGTTCCCTAATTCTTAGATTACCAGACTTAATAAAAAGGGGCATATTCGATTTCGATAATTCAACCATAGAATGTAGTTTCACGTACTTGTGTCTATTTTGTAAATCATTTATAAAACCTGCATGTATTCTCATCCCAAAAATATTAGATTTTAAAAGTGGGACTATAACTCACTTTCACAGATTTTTACTTCGTCGGGAAGTAAGACTTGGCCACTGGTTGATTCACGAACCTATAACAATATATACATATATATCAAAGTATGTTCAAAATATATTTACAACACTTTTAATATATTTTGATGTTTTAAGTTTATTAAGTCAGCTGTCCTCGTTAGTAACCTACAACTAGTTGTCCACAGTTAGATGTACAGAAATAAATCGATAAATATTATCTTGAATCAATCCACGACCCAGTGTATACGTATCTCAGTATTGATCACAACTCAAACTATATATATTTTGGAATCAACCTCAACCCTGTATAGCTAACTCCAACATTCACATATAGAGTGTCTATGGTTGTTCCGAAATATATATAGATGTGTCGACATGATAGGTCGAAACATTGTATACGTGTCTATGGTATCTCAAGATTACATAATATATAATACAAGTTGATTAAGTTATGGTTGGAATAGATTTGTTACCAATTTTCACGTAGCTAAAATGAGAAAAATTATCCAATCTTGTTTTACCCATAACTTCTTCATTTTAAATCCGTTTTGAGTGAATCAAATTGCTATGGTTTCATATTGAACTCTATTTTATGAATCTAAACAAAAAAAGTATAGGTTTCTAGTCGGAAAAATAAGTTACAAGTCGTTTTTGTAAAGGTAGTCATTTCAGTCGAAAGAACGACGTCTAGATGACCATTTTAGAAAACATACTTCCACTTTGAGTTTAACCATAATTTTTGGATATAGTTTCATGTTCATAATAAAAATCATTTTCTCAGAATAACAACTTTTAAATCAAAGTTTATCATAGTTTTTAATTAACTAACCCAAAACAGCCCGCGGTGTTACTACGACGGCGTAAATCCGGTTTTACGGTGTTTTTCGTGTTTCCAGGTTTTAAATCATTAAGTTAGCATATCATATAGATATATAACATGTGTTTAGTTGATTTTAAAAGTCAAGTTAGAAGGATTAACTTTTGTTTGCGAACAAGTTTAGAATTAACTAAACTATGTTCTAGTGATTACAAGTTTAAACCTTCGAATAAGATAGCTTTATATGTATGAATCGAATGATGTTATGAACATCATTACTACCTTAAGTTCCTTGGATGAACCTACTGGAAAAGAGAAAAATGGATCTAGCTTCAATGGATCCTTGGATGGCTCAAAGTTCTTGAAGCAAAATCATGACACGAAAACAAGTTCAAGTAAGATCATCACTTGAAATAAGATTGTTATAGTTATAGAAATTGAACCAAAGTTTGAATATGATTATTACCTTGTATTAGAATGATAACCTACTGTAAGAAACAAAGATTTCTTGAGGTTGGATGATCACCTTACAAGATTGGAAGTGAGCTAGCAAACTTGAAAGTATTCTTGATTTTATGAAACTAGAACTTTTGGAATTTATGAAGAACACTTAGAACTTGAAGAT
Organism: Rutidosis leptorrhynchoides; assembly: GCF_046630445.1. Lineage (NCBI taxonomy): Eukaryota > Viridiplantae > Streptophyta > Magnoliopsida > Asterales > Asteraceae > Rutidosis > Rutidosis leptorrhynchoides. The sequence continues at coordinate 259,590,586 of NC_092339.1, forward strand.
AGAACTTGAGAGAGTTCAATTAGATGAAGAAAATTGAAGAATGAAAGTGTTTGTAGGTGTTTTTGGTCGTTGGTGTATGGATTAGATATAAAGGATATGTAATTTTGTTTTCATGTAAATAAGTCATGAATGATTACTCATATTTTTGTAATCTTATGAGATATTTCATGCTAGTTGCCAAATGATGGTTCCCACATGTGTTAGGTGACTCACATGGGCTGCTAAGAGCTGATCATTGGAGTGTATATACCAATAGTACATACATCTAAAAGCTGTGTATTGTACGAGTACGAATACGGGTGCATACGAGTAGAATTGTTGATGAAACTGAACGAGAATGTAATTGTAAGCATTTTTGTTAAGTAGAAGTATTTTGATAAGTGTATTGAAGTCTTTCAAAAGTGTATAAATACATATTAAAACACTACATGTATATACATTTTAACTGAGTCGTTAAGTCATCGTTAGTCGTTACATGTAAGTGTTGTTTTGAAACCTTTAGGTTAACGATCTTGTTAAATGTTGTTAACCCAATGTTTATAATATCAAATGAGATTTTAAATTATTATATTATCATGATATTATCATGTATGAATATCTCTTAATATGATATATATACATTAAATGTCTTTACAACGATAATCGTTACATATATGTCTCGTTTAAAAATCATTAAGTTAGTAGTCTTGTTTTTACATATGTAGTTCATTGTTAATATACTTTATGATATGTTTTCTTATCATAGTATCATGTTAACTATATATATATATCCATATATATGTCATCATATAGTTTTTACAAGTTTTAACGTTCGTGAATCACCGATCAACTTGGGTGGTCAATTGTCTATATGAAACATATTTCAATTAATCAAGTCTTAACAAGTTTGATTGCTTAACATGTTGGAAACATTTAATCATGTAAATATCAATCTCAATTAATATATATAAACATGGAAAAGTTCGGGTCACTACATTATTAAAGTAAGTTATTACACGTAGTAAAATATGTTTGTATCACATATTTATTTGATAAAATAATATCTATAATGATAGTAAGTAAAAGTTGTATTATTTTGTAATAATAATTATTATTATAAAAATATCAATATTTATAATTACTAAGATGACATTATGATAAAACGATAATTCTAATTATGATAACATTAATATTTACGATAATTTTTAATATTATCTTTAAAATAATAATTCTATTTAAAATAATAATAATAATAATAATATTTTATAGTAACAATGACATTTCTATTAAAATGATAATTTTTGTTAAAATGATAGTTTTAATACTAACGATACTTTTAATAATAATAGTAATGATAAAAATAATAAGAATGATAATTTTATCTAAATCAATATCTTATAATATTTTAATTTCATCATGATACTCTTACTCATTATTTCCTAATCGTTTAGTTTATACCTTTTAATCGTCTTTTATATCGTGTTCATAATAATGATAATAATAGTAATCAAAATAATTAGGTGTTACAAATATTTGTTTTAATTACACTAATATTAATAATGATAGTTACTATAACATTATTAATGATAATACTAATAATTATCTTAATGATAATATAGTAATAATAATAATAACAATAACAATAACTATTTTTAAATAATGATATATATATTAATAATGATAATAATAATAATAATAATACTAATAATAATAATAATAATAATAATAATAATTGGATAATAATAATAATACTAATTATAACTTTAACGATAATAACGATAGTAATAATAAAAAAAATAACAATTTTTAATGATAAATCCATTTTATTGATAAAGATAATAATAATGATAATAATAAGATAAAACTAGAACGGCGATAATAATAATCATTTTTAATAAAAATATCAAAAATTCAATTGATTATAACTTCTAATCCGTTCATCGAAACCATTCGATATCTAAAGGAAAAGTTCTTAATTTTTCGCTAGCTTTCCAAGGACATGCATATCTTATACCTTATCTCAACCGCAAGTATAACTAATTCAAGATTCAACCTAACCTGTCTAAGGGCAATATCAAAAGTACAAGCATGCATAATCCTAAATACTCGAGCATTAGTCAGGGATACACTATTAGTATGTAAAAGTTAAATTATGAGTACTCACGTATTAATATTGAGATTCAATATTGCAGGAAAGGTACGTAGACGCAACGGAAATGATAAACACTATATTGACCTCACGAGCATACCCATGAACCATACTCAATCACCTCCATAGCTATAACCCATAATTTCCTTAATCCTATCCTACTCGAAAAACAATTTCGAAATCACTCGGACAGCACTCCGTCGTAATATTTTATGTATACTAATAATATCTTGAAATAATACGGAGTAAATATATATATGTAAATCGATTGAGAGAGTTTAGAGAAAAATATTTTCAAGTTTCTATGAAATAATGAAACCTAATGAATTCTATTTATAATAGATTTTTGAATTATTAAAGTGAATTATTAAAGTATGAATTATTAAAGTGAATTATTAAAGTATGACTTATTAAAGTGAATTATTAAAGTATGAATTATTAAAGTGAATTATTAAAGTATGAATTATTAAAGTGAATTATTAAAGTTAAAGTAAAGTAAAAATAAAGTAGAGGTAAAGTTTAAGTATAGTAAAAGTATAAAACTATGTACGTATAATACGCGTATAAATATATATAATATTAATTTAAATCGTTTAATAAAATAAAATATAAATATCGTTATCTTTATCATACTAGTTAAGTAATGAGTTGTCAAAAGTGGTTCTAGATATTTATAAAAGTTATATACGTTTTAATAATAAAGTTCTTTTTAAACTGAAAACGTTTTTGTACGTTTGAAACTAAATAGATCAATCGAGTCTTTATGAGATTCAATCTTCCACTATCCTTTGTCTAGTTCTCAATGATTGACAATTTGTTCTTATTTATAAATCACTTTACCATTTTCCGAATATTGTTAAAATGGAAAGATTTCTCAAATCAACGTGGGCCTTTCAACAGAGACTTGTAATCATAATTCAATATATCTGATAATTCAATCATTTGATCTTATATTCTAATTCCATTAATAAACATTTTGAAACAGATACAATTATATAAAGTATTTAATCTAATATTTTGTTTACGTTTCAAGTTATAATATATATACACATATACATATATAATTGATAATGCTAAAAACGAACATATATTTCATAGCATTATTCCTCAAGAAAGACAAGCTTTTAGTTGCAATTGTTCTATTTACAAGTGATATTCGTTTAAATAATAAAAGGTAAAGACAAAAGACAGATTCGACGAATTGAAGACGCAAATGACCAAAAAGCTCAAAAGTACAAAAGACAATCAAAGAGGTTCCAATTATTGATAAGAAACGTCTCGAAATTACAAGAGTACAAGATTCAAAACGCAAAATACAAAATATAAAATTGTACGCAAGGACGTTCGAAAATCCGGAACCGGGACCAGAGTTAACTCTTAACGCTCGACGCAACGGACTAAAAATTACAAGTTAACTATGCATATAAATATAATATAATATATAATTAATTATATTAATTATATATATATTATATATATTATAAAACCGTCGGCAGAGAAACTCCAAGGGTGCGAGCTGTAAATACACTCTCCGCGACTCGCGGAGTTTGAAAAGGATTTTGCCGCGAGTCGCGGAGTTTGAAGAGGATTTTGCCGCGAGTCGCGGAGCCCCAAAAATCAACTCTGGCTATAAAGCAAACCGAATTCTAATCATTTTTCATATTCTATTTCTCTCTTCTCTCATATATACGATATATATATATAATTTTTATTTTAATTTTAATTTTAATTATAATTCTAATAATAAGGGTATGTTAGCGAATGTTGTAAGGGTGTAAGTCGAAATTCTGTCCGTGTAACGCTACGCTATTTCTAATCATTGTAAGTTATGTTCAACCTTTTTATATTAATGTCTCATAGCTAAGTTATTATTATGCTTATTTAAAACGAAGTAATCATGATGTTGGGCTAATTACTAAAATTGGGTAATTGGGCTTTGTACCATAATTGGGGTTTGGACAAAAGAACGACACTTGTGGAAATTAGACTATGGGCTATTAATGGGCTTTATATTTGTTTAACTAAATGGAAGTTTGTTAATGTTAATATAAAGATTTACAATTGGGCGTCCCTATAAATTACCATATACACTCGATCGGACACGATGGGCGGGGTATTTATATGTACGAATAATCGTTCATTTAACCGGACACGGGAATGGATTAATAGCCACTAGAATAATTAAAACAGGGGTGAAATTACATTCAAGGGTAATTGGTGTAATTGTTAACAAAGTAGTAAAACCTTGGTTTACACGCAGTCGATAACCTGGTGTATTCATTAAACAAAGTATTAAAACCTTGTTACAATTCGAATCCCCAATTAGTTGGAATATTTAACTTCGGGTATAAGAATAATTGGATGAGGACACTCGCACTTTATATTTATGACTGATGGACTGTTATGGACGAAAACCAGACGGACATATTAAATAATCCAGGACAAAGGACAATTAACCCATGGGCATAAAACTAAAATCAACACGTCAAACATCATGATTACGGAAGTTTAAATAAGCATAATTCTTTTATTTCATATTTAATTTCCTTTATTTTATATTTAATTGCACTTCTAATTATCGCACTTTTATTTATTGTTATTTAATCGCACTTTTAATTATCGTACTTTTTAATTATCGCAATTTTATTTTATCGCACTTTTATTATTCGCAATTTCATTATCGTTATTTACTTTACGCTTTAATTTAAGTCTTGTATTTATTTTATATTTTACATTAGGTTTTAACTGCGACTAAAGTCTTAAAATCGACAAACCGGTCATTAAACGGTAAAAACCCCCCTTTATAATAATAATATTACTTATATATTTGTATTTTTAATAAAAGTAAACTAATATAGCGTTGAGCTTTGTTTAAAGATTTCCCTGTGGAACGAACCGGACTTACTAAAAACTACACTACTGTACGATTAGGTACACTGCCTATAAGTGTTGTAGCAAGGTTTAAGTATATCCATTCTATAAATAAATAAATATCTTGTGTAAAATTGTATCGTATTTAATAGTGTTTTCTGCTAAAATTAATAACTATTTTATATACTACCCCGCTGCACATCAAGTATTTTTGGCGCCGCTGCCGGGGACATCTCTTAAAAGCCGGAAGCGGAACGCTAATATAAAAAAAAAAAAATAAAAATTTTATTTTACTTTTATTAAAAGTCGCTTTTGTAAAAATACGTTTTAATTATTCAAAAATATAAAAAGAAAAACAAAAATATAAGCATTTTTAAGATTTTGTTAAATATTTAAGTTTTATAAGTTTCTTTATCTTTATTTTAGTTTATAATAATATAAATTTTATTAAACATCTTTTATTTATATAAAAATAGAAAACAGAAAATAAAAAATAAATAAATAAAGAAAAAAAACGCGTCGAATATTTAAATCTGTCAACTGAATTTCTGAACCCCGCGACTCGCGGGGTTTGAAGCATTAAATGCCGCGACTCGCGGAGACCATCTGACACACGGACAGAAGCCCTAATTCAGCATTAATTACGGTTTTTAATTAATTATTATTATTATTTAAACCTAATTATTATTATTAGTTTTATTTTAAGATTTACTTTTTATTTAATTTGTTTTATTTAGTATTAATTAGTTTAATTAATTTGTAAAATTAATAGTTTTATTAAATAAATAATATAAAAATAATATTTTTATAAAAATTGTACTTTTTACAACTTTTTGTATATTTTTATATTTTGTCCCTTTTTAATCGTTGTAGCGTAATATTTGTATTTTTCGCTCATATTTAATTTTAAACTTAGTTTTTGCTATAGTCATTTTTACTCCTAGATTTTTAGGCTTTGCCGTAGAATTCCTTAAGTGCTTTTTCTTTAGACTAAGATTTAGGTGCTTTAGAATTTTGCGACGCCTTTTTAAGTTTTAGTTTCTTTTTAAGTTATTTCCATTTGGGATTTAGTTTTTCCTGTAAGCTTTAATATTTTTAGACACCTTTTACTATGTATCAATTATCATTCCAATTAGTAATTTCAATTTGCGATTATAATTTTAAGTTAGTTGTAGTAATAAGGTTAGGTTAGTTAAGTATTTTTAAGTTTTTATAAGTTTCTTTTATTTTTCCGTCACCTTTTATTTTTCAACCATTTTTTTTCTTTTTCGACCTTTTGCGACGAACTCTTTTTCTCTCTTATTTCTCGCTATTCTAGTTTTTAGGACTTAGAGAATTTTTTCTACTTCTTATCTAAATTTTCTTAAAATTACGAAAATTTATTTTAAGTGGTTAAATTGATAGACATCAAAATTTTCTGGTTCGTAGTAATAGTTGGATTTGTACGTGGACCGGGTTATTGGAGCCAAACAGTCCTCAATTATATTGAGACCAAACGAATCCTGCCCCTCTGCTGCATCTTTTGGCTATTCGAAACGTGGGCAAAATCAGAAAAGTCTATTGATTGGATAACTTATTATAATTTTTCTTTCCTTTTAAAAACTAATAGGATATTCAGTGAATGCACCGAGCAAGACGTTCACCACCTTTTGTACGTTCACCACCTGTAACTAGATCAAGACATTTAGCAAATATAACCGCCGTTGATTTTTCTTTAGAATCGTCATCCAGTCGACCAAGTACTTCAGTTCAAATTTCCGATAATCCATTTTTTGAACCCAACCTCACAATTGAGAATCCGGAGAATATTCAGGAACGGTTCATAGATCCTGAACCACTAAACTTTCCTCCGGAACCACCAATCATTCAAACAGAGATTGTTGAGGAACGAACCATTAAATCAGAATCATCTAGTGATTCCGATTCAACAAATTCAATTATGGAGAATCTAGAACCTCTAAGTATGGAAGACCGAATGAGAGCTAAACGCACTGGCCAAGGTCACGCAATTACTCATCCAGACATTAATGCGCCAGATTATGAAATCAAAGGACAAATTCTACACATGGTGACTAATCAATGCCAATTTAGTGGTGCGCCGAAGGAAGATCCAAATGAACATCTACGTACCTTTAATAGGATCTGCACACTATTTAAAATCCGAGAAGTGGAGGATGAACAGATATATCTCATGTTATTTCCCTGGACTTTAAAGGGAGAAGCCAAAGATTGGTTGGAATCGTTACCTGAAGGGGCGATTGATACATGGGATGTTTTAATTGACAAATTTCTTAAACAATTCTTTCCTGCATCTAAAGCCGTAAGACTTCAAGCAGAAATTGTTACGTTTACACAGAAACCAAATGAAACTCTATATGAGGCGTGGACAAGATATGGAAAGTTGTTAAGAGGATGTCCGCAACATGGTTTAGACACCTGTCAAATAGTACAAATATTCTACCGAGGATGCGACATCACTACAAGGAAAGACATAGATATAGCAGCTGGTGTTTCTATTATGAAGAAAACCGAAACTGATGCTTACAAAATTATTGATAATACTGCTTCCCACTCACATGAGTGGCACCAAGAAAAAGATATCATTAGATCATCTAAAGCAGCTAGAGCCGATTCTAGCCATGACTTAGATTCCATTTCCGCAAAGATAGATGCTGTGGAACGACGAATGGAAAAGATGACTAAAGATATTCACTCAATACGAATTAGTTGTGAGCAGTGTGGAGGACCACATTTGACAAAAGATTGTCTCAGTATTGAATTAACAATGGAACAAAGAGAGAATATTTCATACATAAACCAAAGGCCTGGAAATAATTATCAGAATAATTATCAACCGCCAAGACCGATTTACAATCAAAACCAGAATTATAACCGAAATATTCCATACAACAACCAACAAGGTCCTAGCAATCAACAAGTATCCAATAATACTTATAATCAGCAAAGACCTAATTTTCAAAACAAACCACCACAACAAACCGATGATAAAAAGCCGAATTTAGAAGATATGATGACGAAGCTAGTTGAAACTCAAACGCAATTTTTCACATCTCAGAAACAAACCAATGAACAAAATGCTCAAGCATTTAGAAATCAACAAGCTTCTATTCAAAATCTGGAACAAGAAGTAAGTAACCTAGCAAGGTTAATAGGTGAAAGAAAACCGGGAAGTCTACCTAGTGATACAAATGCTAACCCCCGGAATGAAACAGCTAAAGCTATTACCACAAGAAGTGGTACAACACTTAAACCACCTGAAATACCTGTAACTTCTGATGAAACTATTCCTACTCCACAAGAACCACAACCTGATCAAGATAAGGAAAAAGAACCGGTAGTTGAAAAGGTTAATGAAAATAACACAGTTAAGGATAAACCTTATGTTAAACCATACCAACCACCACTTCCTTACCCGAGTAAAATGAAGAAAGAAAAACTTGAAGCCGAGCAATCCAAATTTTTGGATATGTTTAAACAGATAAATGTAAATCTTCCTTTCATTGATGTGATTTCAGGAATGCCTAGATATGCTAAATTCTTGAAAGATCTAATCTCAAATAGAAAGAAAATGGAAGAACTCTCGGCTGTTACTATGAATGCTAATTGTTCAGCAGTGCTGTTGAATAAGATACCAGAAAAACTATCTGATCCAGGAAGTTTCACAATTCCATGTTTTCTGGGTAGTCTTAGTTCAATAGAAGCATTGGCAGACTTAGGTGCTAGTATAAATCTAATGCCGTATTCACTATACGCTAAACTAGACCTTGGAGAATTGAAACCAACAAGAATAAGCATACAACTAGCCGATCGATCAATAAAATATCCTAGAGGGATAATGGAGAACATGCTAGTTAAAGTTGGTACTTTAGTATTTCCAGTAGATTTTGTTGTCTTGGACATGGAAGAAGATTCTCAAGTTCCTCTCATATTAGGAAGACCATTCTTAAACACGGCTAAAGCAATGATAGACGTGTTCGGTAAGAAACTGACCCTAAGTATAGAGGACGAGAGTGTTACCTTTTCAGTTGATAGAGCAATGCAACAACCACAATCTGCAGATGATACATGTTATTATATTCAAACTATAGATGCACATGCAGAATTATTAGAAGAATTTCCAGAATTAAAAGGAACAGGAGAATGTTCTTTAGGAGAAGGTAATGAACCAATTGATGAAGCTGAAATGTTAGCTACACTTATAGCTAATGGATATGAACCAACAACAGAAGAAATTCAAATGCTAAAAGAAGAAGACAGATATCGATATAAATCATCGATAGAAGAACCTCCGAAATTAGAGTTAAAACCACTTCCAAACCATTTGGAATACGCTTATTTACATGGTGAATCTGAATTACCTGTAATAATATCGTCTTCTCTTACTGAAAATGAGAAATCACAACTCATTTCTGTGTTGAAAGCTCATAAACCAGCCATTGCATGGAAGATTCATGATATTAAAGGAATAAGTCCTTCGTATTGCACACATAAAATCCTTATGGAAGAAGGTCATAAAACGTATGTGCAACGCCAACGAAGACTAAATCCTAATATGCAAGATGTAGTTAAGAAAGAGATTATTAAACTGCTAGATGCAGGTTTGATATATCCAATTTCTGATAGTCCATGGGTAAGCCCAGTTCAATGCGTACCTAAGAAGGGTGGCATGACTGTCATTACAAATGAGAAAAATGAGCTTATTCCTACTAGGACTGTAACAGGATGGCATGTATGTATTGATTATAGAAAATTAAATGACGCCACCAGAAAAGATCACTTTCCCTTACCTTTCATAGATCAAATGTTGGAAAGATTAGCCGGAAATAGTTACTATTGTTTTCTAGATGGATTTTCCGGATATTTTCAAATTCCAATAGCACCCGAGGACCAAGAGAAAACCACATTCACGTGCCCTTATGGTACTTTTGCTTACAAACGCATGCCATTTGGACTTTGTAACGCCCCTGCAACCTTTCAAAGGTGTATGATGGCGATTTTTCATGACATGATAGAAGAATGCATGGAAGTTTTCATGGATGACTTTTCAGTCTTCGGTGATACATTTAAATCATGTCTAGTTAATCTGGAACGAATGCTAATTAGATGCGAAAAATCAAATCTAGTACTTAATTGGGAGAAATGCCATTTCATGGTTAAAGAAGGCATCGTTCTTGGACATAAAATTTCAAAAGAAGGAATTGAAGTGGATAGAGCTAAAGTAGATGTAATTGCTAAACTTCCACATCCCACCAATGTTAGAGGAGTTAGGAGTTTTCTAGGGCATGCCGGTTTTTACCGACGTTTTATAAAAGATTTTTCTAAAATTGCCACTCCTATGATTAAACTCCTAGAAAAGGATGCTCCATTCATCTTTTCAGATGAGTGTATCAAATCTTTTAATATTCTTAAAGAAAAACTCACTAATGCACTGATCATGATAACACCAAATTGGAATCTACCATTTGAACTAATGTGCGATGCAAGTGATTTTGCAATGGGAGCCGTTTTAGGACAAAGGATTGAAAAACGATTTCAACCTATATATTATGCTAGTAAGACATTACAAGGAGCACAAACGAACTATACAACTACTGAAAAAGAACTCCTTGCTATTGTCTTTGCTTTTGACAAATTTCGATCATATCTCGTTTTAGCAAAAACGGTGGTCTATACCGACCATTCTGCTCTTAGATACCTATTTTCAAAACAAGATGCTAAACCAAGATTAATCCGTTGGATCTTACTCTTACAAGAGTTTGATATTGAAATCCGAGATAAAAGAGGAGCAGAAAATCTCGCCGCTGATCATCTTTCTCGTCTTGAAAATCCCGAATTAGAAGTTCTAAATGAATCAGCCATACAAGACAACTTTCCTGATGAATATCTATTGAAGATAGATTATAAAGAAATCCCATGGTTTGCAGACTATGCAAACTACTTAGTTTGTGGATTCCTTGAAAAAGGATTATCGTACCAAAAACGAAAGAAATTCTTCAGTGATATAAAACACTATTTCTGGGAAGATCCACATCTGTTTAAAAGTTGTCCCGATGGAATAATACGCCGATGTGTATTTGGAGATGAAGCTAGTAAAATTTTAAACCATTGTCACACAAGACCAACAGGAGGGCATTATGGGCCTCAATTAACAGCAAGAAAAGTTTATGAAGCTGGATTCTATTGGCCTACAATTTACAAAGACGCACACCTTCTTTGCAAATCCTGTGATGCATGTCAAAGGGCCGGAAAAATAAGTCAACGTGATGAAATGCCACAAAATGTCATCCAAGTATGTGAAGTATTTGACATTTGGGGTATTGACTTTATGGGTCCATTTCCAAAATCTAATAATAATCTATATATACTCGTAGCCATTGATTATGTATCTAAATGGGCGGAAGCACAAGCTCTCCCAACTAACGATGCACGAGTTGTAGTCAACTTTTTAAAACGTCTTTTTGCAAGGTTTGGAACACCGAAAGCTTTAATAAGTGATCGGGGTACTCATTTCTGTAATAATCAACTTGAGAAAGTTCTTAAAAGATATGGAGTAACTCATAAAATCTCCACCGCATATCATCCACAAACAAGTGGACAAGTTGAAAATACCAACCGAGCTTTAAAACGTATTCTAGAGAAAACCGTAGGATCAAATCCGAAGGAATGGTCCATTAAATTGGAGGATGCACTCTGGGCTTTTAGAACAGCCTACAAAACTCCAATTGGAACCACACCTTTTAGACTTGTTTATGGAAAAGCATGTCATCTTCCATTAGAAATTGAACACAAAGCATTTTGGGCTTTGAAGACATGTAATCTTGATTTACATGAAGCCGGACGTCTACGATTAAGTCAACTAAACGAATTAGAAGAATTAAGACATGAAGCATACGAAAATTCGTTAATCTATAAAGAAAGAACGAAGAAATGGCATGATAAAAGAATCAGAAGTTCAAAAGAATTTAAAGAAGGAGACAGAGTTCTTCTTTTCAATTCACGATTCAAGCTATTTCCTGGAAAATTGAAATCAAGATCGTCTGGACCATTCATAGTCAAAAGAGTTTTCCCATACGGAACGATAGAATTGATAAATTCAAATGGAATTGAATTTAAAGTTAATGGTCACAGAGTTAAACATTACATACATGGTCCGATGGAAGTCGACAACGAAGTTAATCACAATTTCGACACCACAGCTAACCAAGTGTGGGGAGAATCAAGTCTTTAAAGGATAATATGTATTTCTGTTAGAGTTAGATTGTCTGTTTTCGTGTAGTTCTTGAAAATGGAACACGTATGGTCTTTCCCTAGCAGACCCTAAAGAACTAGTCTTCTCCCCCCATTCTGAATTTTTATTTTTTTTAGGTTTTTACAAAATGAAGACTGCCTGTGAACTAAACCATGGTCTAATGCTACACGCTTTGATCACTAAACGTAATAATGACATACTACCGAGTGAAATAGTATCAGTAATCAGAGAAAGAATGGACGGAGTTAGAAAAGAATCCAGATGCGAAGATAATAAGTTACAATTTGGTAAAGGAAAATCAAAATCCGCAGCAAAAAGAAGAGCACGACACCTAGAAAGATATCACAAATGCGGAAAATGGTCACATGGAGGTAAATGTTCAAATAATCAAACCTATTCAAATACCGCATTTGTTACTTTATGCAGAGACGGACCGTTCATATGTTTAGAAGAAAAGACACTGAATGCTCGAGGTTACGCTTATGTAGCAATGGAAAACCAATTAAACCGACTATCTTATGAATGGAATAGATCATATAACTAAGAAATCTATTTCACAGGTATGTCTGTACAGTTTTTATTTTTATTTTTATTTTTTAACCTTTTGATAATAAACGCTAATTTGTTCGCTAAAAAGTATTAAATTGGTATTGAATAAAATTAGGTTTGGCGACCGAAATTATTGATATCATTCAAAAATTTATTATATCACTGCGAAATTTAACGTTTATTCTTAAGGTATAAATATCTTTAATCAATCAACCCAAAATATTTCAAAAATTCGTCATGAGTTAAATTAGGTCTTGGAACCGAAATTACTTTACCGAAAAGAGGGGCGCATATTTTTGATAATATTTGATTGATTAAAGTGGGATAAAAAGACAAAAAGATTTTTAAATTTATTTTTTTACCATGTTTTTAAAATTAATATTTAAATCTTAAATTAATATTGTAAACTTTGTAAAAACAATATATTTAAAATTGTAAATATTTGAAAAATTAATATAAGTTTGATATAAATTTATAAATTTTTAAATTAAATTTGGTGTGAATTTTTAATTTTTAAAATATAAAATTTTAATTTTATGCATTTTAAATTTTGAGTTTGGTGTGAATTTTTAATATTAATTTTGAATTTTATATTTAAGTTGTGTGAATTTAAAAACAAAAATTTACTTTATCTCATTAAGTTAAAAATATGATTTTTAAAAATTCGTCGTAAGTTGAAGACTAGGTCTTTGAACCGAAATTGCTTTACCCAAGGAAGGGACGAGAACTTTTATTATCATTATTTTTAATCTTATTAATTTAAAGTATGCCAAAAAACATTAAAAAACCCAAAAAAAAAAAAAAAAAAAAAAAAAGAGCTGAACGATCAGTACACTCCCCCACCCAAAAACACTGCGAAGAACACAGTGAAAAAACCCCGAAAATACACGAAAAACACCCCCAAAAATCCCCATTTTTAACCGTTAATCACCAAATTTTTTGCTAAAATCATGTTGAGAAGGATGCTATCTAAGAATTACTCAAGAAAAACGGTAAATTTCTACACCTATACACCATTTAATTCGAAATTTGATGTTCTTGAGCTATTTTTTCCCCAATTTGATTTTGATGCTTTTTAGTGTAATTAGACTTAAATTGTTTATGTATTATGCTTGTATAACCTAGATTGATGCTGTTTAACATGATTAGAAGCCTTAAACTTCAAATTTTGAGTAATCTAGGGTTTGTGTTCTTGAGAAAATTTGGGGCTTTTTGATATAAACAGGTTATGGCCGATTTTTGTCATGAATTGTTGCTAAATTGAGTAGTGTAACATGTCTAGGTAGTTAAATGATCCAAACTTTGAGCCTAAACATGATTTTGAGAATTAAAGTGGACTTTTTCAAGTCTAAAATTCATGAACTTGATTTTTGAAAGATAATGCCATTTGAGACTTGTTTAATTGCTAGTAATGATTATTTTGACATGTTATTTGAGTTGAATGCTTATGAACTTGGAGAACATTTTCGTATATGCTTATTTGAAAAAGTGTAGATTTGATAAAAATGTGAAAATAAGCTTAAGTTTGATATAAATTGATAATGTCATTGTAATTATTTTGATTGATGATTTTGCTGACACTAATGCATATTTGGATGCACAAAAAATTGTGTTTGATGTGTTTTGCAGAATGAAAGGGGTGAATCTTCATCCCAAGCCCGCAATGCTCCTGCTGAGAATTTGGAACAACAGGAGGTGGATAACTACTACAAGCAGGATGTACCTCATCCAGTCATGACCTTTTCCGATATGCATTTGGAAGAGTTGCACCCGAACCTGAGATTTGACAGACTTTGGATAGATTATCCAAAATATCAACGGGGTTTGCATACTCTTCATCATAAGGTTGTTGAGGTACCGAGGGTCATAGAATGGGGACCCTTAGAAGCTGTAGAATTGGCCGGGCCAATTAGGGAATTACTTGTACAGAGGTATGGTAATTCTTCTTTTAATGACTGGATATGTTTATTCACCATACGTAGACCTGTATATAAAGTATGGTGTGAAGAATTGTTATGTAGTATAGAGTTGAATGATCAGGTAGCTAGTTTAACCGATCGTTCTTTTATTAGATTTTTGTTAGGCGGTTCGATGCGCCACATGTCTTTACTTGACATGGCTCAGGCTTTACGTATATATACGCCTGAGGAGTTAGCGTCTGCCGATTGTAGAGGATTGATACTAAACAGTAGAAAGATAGATGAAAATTTTGATACACACGGTGTGTGGAGTCAAATGACAAGCCATGATCGTTTCAAAGGGGGAAATTACTCTTATTTGGATATAGATAGAGCCGAATTAAGAGTGATACATAGGTTTTTAGCTAATTCGATTACACAAAGGGGTAAGAACAAAGAAAAAGTAAATGAACAGGATTTGTTTTACCATATGTGTATTCGAGACCCACAAAGCGCTGTAAGTATACCATATTGTGTGGGTTATTATTTATCAGCTATGGTTCGGGGGTTGCGACCACATAGCATAATAGGAGGTGGTATTTTTATTACTTTGATTGGTGAATATCTCGGTGTGGATATAAGTCGGGGGGGATTATTACTAGAAGAGCCGGAACCCCGCGATACTATAGGTTTAAATGTATACCATGGTGCGAAAGTTTTGAAGAGGTGAAATAACGCCGCAGTACGATACCATGGTAGACATCCACAGGTGGAGAGAAACCAGCAGCAAGGTAATGTAGGAGGGCGGAATGAGATGCAAGAAATGCATAGGTTTATAGCTTCTCAGGAATACGAAAATGCTAGACAGAGAGCATTTGAAGATTGGCAAGTTCATCAGAACCAGATCATAGCTCATTGCCAACATATAGGTAGAAACTATATTCCTACACCGAAACCCGTCTTCCCTCCTTGGTCTATAGAGATGCAGCCACCATATCCTACGTATGACCCTGCCGAAGCATTCTATAGCACTTATGGTTATGCCTGGAACCCCTATTGGTACCAATATCATCCTTAGTTTACTTATTATTATTTTTTTTATTTTGTAATTTGTAATTATTGATACATTTAATATTTTTGTTAATATTATAATCATTTTTATAATTGTCTAACTTTTATTCTTAGATTTTAATAATTTTTGAATGTGGGGTAATATACCAAACTTCAAAAATATGTATATATGTTTGCAGTTTATCTTATGTACACAACAGGGTAAAACAACGCATTTTCAAAGACTGGCATTAAGTTCAGCAAAAGCAACTAATTTTGACGACAAGATGCAAAATATATGTGAAATAACAACAAGACGGAATGAACAAATGATGTGCACCATTTATCATTCAGCAAACAAACGCCAATATATTTGGAAACTTTGGTAAAAATTTAATCATTTTCACACAAATCACCCTCAATAATTTAAATTGTTACTGATTTCTTGCAAATGAGGGCATTGCAAGATCTTAAGTGTGGGAAGGGGTTAAATTCTTTCGGATTTTAAAATTTTTATCTTAAACACTTGGTTACCATTAAAAATACTAGTAAAGCAGTAGTTGTATTAGAATCTAGTGCTCTCTGATAATAAAGAACAGCCCTAGTCTTATATACTGACTACCCAATTCTAGTAAAATTTTTCAAAATTTTCAATTAAATGAATTCAAATCATGTTTATACATATTTATGAACGATAAAACTAGGTTTTAACACCGAAATTATTGTTACCTCGGAAAGGACATAAATTAAGAAACAAACTAAAATGTAAAAATTCATTTAAAATGGAATAGAGGACGATAAAAAGAAAAATAAAAAGCCAAGTGTGGGAAAATTTACCAAGTTATTTTAAACATATGTCACATATATCTGTAACAAATAACTGAAAATACTTTTGCTTTGGACTAAACTAAACTGTTTTACCCGATGAAAGAAAAGAAAAGATGGATCTACACGATGAATCAATTCCATCATTAAAAGGAAGTAAAGTCTTCCGAAAAAGAAACGCGCTTCTTGATTTAGGTCATGAAGTTGTCGTCCAGACCAGCTGTAGGTTGACGAAAAATCTAGAAAAGTCATCACTAAAATCAGCAGGAAATCCACGGACCTCAGCATTAAACAGGGTCGCCAAGTGGTCAGATTTATCCTAACCATGAGAAGGATTTATCTCGTACAATGGGGGGGCACCATGCAAATTAGCTGGATAAGACTAATGAATCAGATCCCCAGAAAGGATAATCTCCTTAAAGATAAAAAATCAGCTTTTAAGACTGATATTACTCAATCCTAGAGATTGACCTTAAAGATTGAGAATTCAAACTCATGGAATTCAATGATATCTAAACTCGAGCTTAAACGAGAAAATATTTTGATCAAAATTACAAACCGATTTGTTTTCTGAAAACCCTATTTTCAATGCGTTCATTACCATTGAACGTAAAATCCTAGGAATTCACCTGGAATTCATTAGGTCACCTGAACCAAATCGGGTGTCAACCGTAAGAACGGTGGTTGCATAGTGGTCAAAGTCAGGACCTTGTGCCAGACCGAAAAAATTATAAGGGTGAGCTTTACTATTGCTCCTACCAAGGATAGTAATTGCGTCCGACATGTTATAGACCATAATTAAAAGCATGTCACGGGACATTGCCTTAACAGTTGCTTGTTCAACGCTTTCCTTTACAACCGGACGGTAGTTTACCGAAAGGTAATATACGGGACAAGTAAACTGGACGTGTTGCTTTCCAAATACAAGGTTAGCAAGTGGGTGACACAAAACCGCAAGTTTTGAGCTAAAATTTTCAAATCTGAAACCCACCAAACCCACAAAAATATTTTGCAAACACCGGTAAAGGGTTATTCCGGAAAACTTATCTAGGGTAAAAACTAGATTTCAAAAAAAATCAAATGTTTTCATAAAGATCCAATTTCCTTAATGGATCTAAATTTTTATAGTCATGTGGGACTGTAAACCATATCGTTACTACCATTGTTTATACCGCCGTATAGAAATCACTGATGTACAAAGTGTAAAGAATAAAGAAGTGATTCTAGTATTTCAAGACAATATTGCTTGAGGACAAGCAACGCTCAAGTGTGGGAATATTTGATAATGCTAAAAACGAACATATATTTCATAGCATTATTCCTCAAGAAAGACAAGCTTTTAGTTGCAATTGTTCTATTTACAAGTGATATTCGTTTAAATAATAAAAGGTAAAGACAAAAGACAGATTCGACGAATTGAAGACGCAAACGACTAAAAAGCTCAAAAGTACAAAAGACAATCAAAGAGGTTCCAATTATTGATAAGAAACGTCTCGAAATTACAAGAGTACAAGATTCAAAACGCAAAATACAAAATATAAAATTGTACGCAAGGACGTTCGAAAATCCGGAACCGGGACCAGAGTCAACTCTTAACGCTCGACGCAACGGACTAAAAATTACAAGTTAACTATGCATATAAATATAATATAATATATAATTAATTATATTAATTATATATATATTATATACATATATTATAAAACCGTCGGCAGAGAAACTCCAAGGGTGTGAGCTGTAAATACATTCTCCGCGACTCGCGGAGTTTGAAGAGGATTTTGCCGCGAGTCGCGGAGTTTGAAGAGGATTTTGCCGCGAGTCGCGGAGCCCCAAAAATCAACTCTGGCTATAAAGCAAACCGAATTCTGATCATTTTTCATATTCTATTTCTCTCTTCTCTCATATATACGATATATATATATATATATATAATTTTTATTTTAATTTTAATTTTAATTATAATTCTAATAATAAGGGTATGTTAGCGAATGTTGTAAGGGTGTAAGTCGAAATTCTGTCCGTGTAACGCTACGCTATTTCTAATCATTGTAAGTTATGTTCAACCTTTTTATATTAATGTCTCGTAGCTAAGTTATTATTATGCTTATTTAAAACGAAGTAATCATGATGTTGGGCTAATTACTAAAATTGGGTAATTGGGCTTTGTACCATAATTGGGGTTTGGACAAAAGAACGACACTTGTGGAAATTAGACTATGGGCTATCAATGGGCTTTATATTTGTTTAACTAAATGGAAGTTTGTTAATGTTAATATAAAGATTTACAATTGGGCGTCCCTATAAATTACCATATACACTCGATCGGACACGATGGGCGGGGTATTTATATGTACGAATAATCGTTCATTTAACCGGACACGGGAATGGATTAATAGCCACTAGAATAATTAAAACAGGGGTGAAATTACATTCAAGGGTAATTGGTGTAATTGTTAACAAAGTAGTAAAACCTTGGTTTACACGCAGTCGATAACCTGGTGTATTCATTAAACAAAGTATTAAAACCTTGTTACAATTCGAATCCCCAATTAGTTGGAATATTTAACTTCGGGTATAAGAATAATTTGATGAGGACACTCGCACTTTATATTTATGACTGATGGACTGTTATGGACGAAAACCAGACGGACATATTAAATAATCCAGGACAAAGGACAATTAACCCATGGGCATAAAACTAAAATCAACACGTCAAACATCATGATTACGGAAGTTTAAATAAGCATAATTCTTTTATTTCATATTTAATTTCCTTTATTTTATATTTAATTGCACTTCTAATTATCGCACTTTTATTTATTGTTATTTAATCGCACTTTTAATTATCGTACTTTTTAATTATCGCAATTTTATTTTATCGCACTTTTATTATTCGCAATTTCATTATCGTTATTTACTTTAAGCTTTAATTTAAGTCTTGTATTTATTTTATATTTTACATTAGGTTTTAACTGCGACTAAAGTCTTAAAATCGACAAACCGGTCATTAAACGGTAAAAACCCCCCTTTATAATAATAATATTACTTATATATTTGTATTTTTAATAAAAGTAAACTAATATAGCGTTGAGCTTTGTTTAAAGATTTCCCTGTGGAACGAACCGGACTTACTAAAAACTACACTACTGTACGATTAGGTACACTGCCTATAAGTGTTGTAGCAAGGTTTAAGTATATCCATTCTATAAATAAATAAATATCTTGTGTAAAATTGTATCGTATTTAATAGTGTTTTCTGCTAAAATTAATAACTATTTTATATACTACCCCGCTGCACATCAATAATCATATTCGTTTAATGGTTCGTGAATCGTTGGAACTTGGTCGAGGTTGAATGAATGTATGAACATAGTTTAAAATTCTTGAAATTTAACTTAACAAATATTGCTTATCGTGTCGGAAACATATAAAGATTAAAGTTTAAATTTGGTTGGAAATTTCCGGGTTGTCACAGTACCTACCCGTTAAAGAAATTTCGTCCCGAAATTTGAGTGGAAAGGTCGTGAATGATAATAAGTATGTTTTCATGATGCATACGGGCTGAAAATTAGAGTTTTATCATCAGCGAATAATTTGGATAAACAATCCATTTATATGAAGAGTACGAATGAAGCTAACATAGAAGAGTGAAATGAGTAAGTGTAGATTCATCTTATCATTTGACGTAGATATGATTGATTCCCAGATTTTAAGGGATTTGAAGAAAATCTTCTTAATAAGATTTGACTCTCCGGTACTCAAGGGAATTAGGATCCTCTTTAAATGTGATCGTCCATTTTAATTGTTCTTTCGGAGATTTTCTTATAAATTCACCTCCTTCGTTTCCTTACAACTAACACCTTCTGTTGATGCATTTTATGCAAGTCCCTAGACATCTACCCACGTCCATTGCAGGTACAACAGTTTACAGGCTACCATGATTGCTCGTTATTATCCTATCCGTGTTTGTATGTGGTTACAGGAACTGTAGGAACGAGATTTAGATGTTTGACTATGTTAGACTTAGTCAGACGTACGAGTGAAGCCTCACTAGTACGGCTGACAAGCTCATACGCACGGTTGATGCTGAGCTAAGTCACAATTACAACCTAAATGAGAAGACATGAGTGAGTGATCACCCGTACGGCTGATGAAGCCAACTCGTACGTGTGATGAATGAATCGTATGGGTGAGTCAATAGCAGGGGTATATAAAGTCTTATGTTCTTCATTTTAGGTTAAACCTCTCATTTGTTACACACACTCAGATCTAGTGAGCTCCTCCGATTCTCTCTCTCAGTCCAAATCACCTAGGTGGTGAATAATAGCTCTAGGTGTTGATCTAATCACACTTGATTTAGTTGTGGTTTGACTAAATTAATCAAAAAAACTTAACCTATTCACTAGAGGGTTTGATTCACTTATTCCGCCATTGTGTGAGTTAAATCTATTGATTTTTAAGTTCCTAGTCATGTTTCATCACCTTCTATTCTTTCCCCCTCAACTCATATTTTAAAGTATTCATCAATATGCTCCATCCAGTTCTGATTCTCAATATACTTCTAACTTTCATATCGGTCATTCTTCTTTTTCATCTACCGCCGGAAGAATCTATTTACTTCTACTATACTCTTGGGTTTATAGTGTTTCTAGTTCTCCCGTGTCTTTATATTACTATATGCATCGATATATATGGTTTATAATTTCTGGTTTGTCGTTGGGCTTTATATGTTCCCTTATATTTCAAAGTCTCTGCTTCTATCTTCTATAATCATTATCATTCACAGTTAATGCTCTCTTTTATTTGCTGCAATTTATACCCCAATTTCTATTTCGGAGTTTTGTCCTTTCGTTTCTTCTTCTTGCGATTAAGCACCGCTTGTAATGGTCCAGAATTCACAGATATGAATTTTGGAATGAACATTGTTAATGTTCTAGGAAGGAAATTGTGATGGCACGATCTTGACTTGTCAAATTACTAGAATACCTTGGAAAAGGCCGAATCATCAAGAAATATTTTCTTGATATTTTAGAGGTTAAATAGAATACAAGAGTCATATAACATGGCACATGATGATGTTATGATCTGTGAATCATCACGTTCCATTTAGAAACTCAGCATGACTTACTGTAATATAATCACATTGATCAAGTGTCATTATATTATACTAATTCATGCTTCAGTTCCCAACACTACTTCAAAATATTCCTATTTTAAACTTGAATGTTTCAGAATTTAGAAACTAAAATAGTTTCTTTTATGATGTAATACAGATAGCGCGATGAGGTAAATGATTTCAAATAAGAAAAATTAAGAAAATATCTTCAGAAATATGGAGGATATTTATAATGAAAGATATGATGATATTTTAGAATTTCTAATATCAGAGGATGATGAAGAATATTGTCCGCAGGGGTTTAGAGTCAGGAGCAAGGTATTCATTAATGACTTCAGTAGGTACTGAATCATTTGGATCCTTTGAAGTCAGGTTCAGTCTTTATAATTTGTCCACAGCCTCCTTCCTACTTTGCTCAATCTGTTTTCCAGTTCCAAAACTTCTCTTTTTCTGCGCTTTGCCAGTACACTTCATCATTATCATCCAGCTTTTACCATTTAAAGTCGTTTATAGTTTTTGCTGCTTCATCAGCATTTTTTTTTTCCATTTTCGGAGAACCAATTCGTAGTTCGGAGTGTTTTTCAGAAACTTCACATTCAAATTAAGTCCAGAAGATAGACGTTATATATACACATATAACTGTTGGCGTAGACATGCTGCGAGATTTCAAAATACTGATTGCTAATTCCCAATGATTCGTATGGCAATTCTCATTACAAGATGCGAATGAGTAAATGATGGGGTTTCAATGAATAATTATAATGACTTTTTGGAGAGGCTAAAGTCAAAGGGTAATGAAGTTGTTGGTACATCTGCTAATAATGTGGTGGAATGTAAAAGGTTCCCTGGTAACGATGGTGTATATCTCAAGGTTATAATAAGGTTAGTCTGACTAAAAAGTCGAAGTTGACTTGCTGGGGCTGTGACAAAACTGGCTACTTTGAATAGGAGTCGCAAAGTTATTTTTGCTAATAAATGCCAAAGAATCTGACGCGGATACGTTGTTTAAACTTTTACTTTGGTTTCAAGAGTTTTTCGGGTACATAACTGTGGGTAACATGTGGTTGGATCATCATCTCGATTGCTCATCATTCGAAGTGTCTTCAGAAATTTTCGAAGGGTTTGAACACAGATTGTAATCGTTAACATACATTTGATATTCTAACACAGTTTTGAAGTCAAAATATAGCTTGTGAAAGATGTAAGGATCTAAGAGTAATGATTTTGGTCATATCTCAAGTTGAATTTTGAGATTTCAAAATCAGAATATGTAATTAAATTTTGAATGAGTATGGTTGTTTTGATTTCTATAAAAGAATGTATATTGTTGTGAAAGTAGGGAGTATAATGGATGATTTGCTGAATCAGATTCGAAGAATGTAACATATTAATTGTGAATTTATATATCTCTCGGGTATTACCTACCCGTTAAATTTTTTTTTTCACAATTAATATTTTGTAAAAAAGAATTTTATTACAGTCTTTATAAATATATATATATGTATATTTTCTTCAGATGTAACATAGCTTTAATGAGTTAATGTTAAATTAAACTCATTTGATTTACGGTTGAAACTAGAATTGAATAATCCCTAAAGGCTTTAAAAAAGTGCATAACTTTTACGCAGTATTTCTTTAATGACATTGAAATTATGAATCAATACTTCGTTATTTGTTGATGTATGATGTTCGGTTCGTGGAATTCTTGTGAATTTCGCAAAGTACGAATGATGTTATCTGAAAAGTTTCGGGTACATCGATGATGAAAGTGTAAAATCAAATATATACTTGATTTATTATGAATTGGAATTTGTTGAATTACAACAGAGATTGTAGTTAACGCTGGTTAAGTTGAGGCCGAAGGACTTACATTATTGCATATTTGTAATATGAATTAACCGAGTAGTTAAGATTCACACACAATAGCTTAGCACGGAAAGATTTATTTCAAATATATATATATATATATATATATATATATATATATATATATATATATATATATATATATAATATACATATAATTTCTTTAGAGGGAATGAGTTAATTCTTCATAACTCGTTGATACAATATACACGTTATTGATTCGTAATGATGTCCACAGTGATTCTTGAACTGACGGAGTTTGGGATGTTATCGGTGTTGTATATTCGGATGTTGACTGTACTGACGATGCTGGTAACGCTGTCGGTACTGATGATGCTGTTGGTAAAGCAAGTTTAGCTTGTTAATCACACACCATTTTTGTCAGGGTTTCTACTCTTCCTTCTATCATTTTGGTTTGCTTAACTGATTTATGGTTAGGGCTAGATTAGATAATCTCTAAGACTTTAGAGATTACATAATCGCCGCGAAATGTTTCTCCAATGAAGTTATGAATTAATAGTTCGTCAGTTATTGTTGTTGGTACTCCTTGGTATCTATGGTGCGTATGACGTTGATGCTCGTGGGACAGATTGTGAAGTTGAGGTTTACGACGCGGTTGTGGTTGGAGGTGGTAATGGTACTGTTGGCGTTGATGATGGTGGTACTAGTTATGCTGCTGATGCTGCTGCTGGTGTTTGTAATCTCTTCACCATATTCTCCAAAGCCACTACCTGAGCGCGAAGCTCGTTGACTTCTTCTATTACACCGGGGTGATTGTCGGTTCGGACGAGCGGATAAATTAAATCTAAAATTTGATGTAATATATAATCGTGACGAGATACTCTGGAAATGAGCGAGAAAATGGTGTTTCGGACAGGTTCGCCGGTAAGTGCTTCAGGTTCTTCGTCAAGAGGGCAATGTGGTGGATGGAAAGGATCACCTTCTTCTTGTCTCCAATGATTGAGGAGGCTACGAACCCATCCCCAATTCATCCAGAATAGGTGATGACTGATTGGTTGATCTATTCCGGTCACACTGCTTTCGGAGCTTAAATGGGATTCCATTTCGGAATCTGAGTGACTTGAACTGATGAAGAATTCCATTTCGTACGATTGGATAAAGGATTTTTTTTTATATGAAATGATTTTGGCTAACGGATGGTATTCTAATTACATAGAATATATATATATATATATATATATATATATATATATATATATATATATATATATATATATATATATATATATATATATATCAAAAGATTTCGTAGATTTCGGAGGACTTTGCGGGATATGTCAGGCAAAGTTTAAAGTAACAGATACGATAAGATATGATTTAGCAGATATGCTAAGATATGAATTTTTGTCTATACACTATTCATGCAATCAATGCAGCAAGACGTGTCTTAGACTAAAAATGATAAGCAGGTAATTTCCTGAGGATGATAAGTAGTTAATTTTTGACACAAAATGATAAGCAAAACTTTTGACATGCAGACATGGTCGAAGTCCAGACTCACTAATGCATCCTATCGACTTATCAGTTAGACACACTAATGCAGACCTGGTTCGCTAAGACCACCGCTCTGATACCAACTGAAAGGACCCGTTCATATACATTATAAACGATTCACAATAGTTGATTACATTGCGAGGTATTTGACCTCTATATGATACATTTTACAAACATTGCATTCGTTTTTAAAAGACAAACTTTCTTTACATCGAAAATTTACAGGCATGCATACCATTTAATAATATCCACTATCCAACTATAAATTGATTTAATAATAATCTTTGATGAACTCAATGACTCGAATGCAACGTTCTTCGAAATATGCTATGAAAGACTCCAAGTAATATCTTTAAAATGAGCAAATGCACAGCGGAAGATTTCTTTAACACCTGAGAATAAACATGCTTTAAAGTGTCAACCAAAAGGTTGGTGAGTTCATTAGTTTATCATAATCATTTATTTCCATCATTTTAATAGACCACAAGAATTTCATTTCCAGTTCTCATAAATATACGTCCCATGCATAGAGACAAAAATAATCATTCATATGGTGAACACCTGGTAACCGACATTAACTAGATACATATAAGAATATCCCCTATCATTCCGGGATCCTCCTTCGGACATGATATAAATTTCGAAGTACTAAAGCATCCGGTACTTTGGATGGGGTTTGTTAGGCCCAATAGATCTATCTTTAGGATTCGCGTCAATTAGGGTGTCTGTTCCCTAATTCTTAGATTACCAGACTTTAATAAAAAGGGGCATATTCGATTTCGATAATTCAACCATAGAATGTAGTTTCAATTACTTGTGTCTATTTTGTCAAACATTTATAAAAGCGCATGTATTCTCAGTCCCAAAAATATAAAGGGTAAAAAGACAAATGAAACTCACCATACTGTATTTCGTAGTAAAAATACATATAACGTCATTGAACAAGTGCAAGGTTGGCCTCGGATTCACGAACCTAAATTAATTATATATATTTATGTGTTGGTCAATATTTGTCTAACAAATTAGGTCAAGTCATAGTGTACCACAATCCTAATGCTCGAGACTAATATGCAAAAGTCAACAAAAGTAAATTTGACTCAAAATAATTTCCAAAAATCTATACATGATTAATATATAGTTTAAATATCGTCGTTTTATATTTTTAAATATTTTTAAAAGATTTATTAGAGTAAATAATATAATTTATTTATTAATAAATAAAATTTTATATTAAATTTATATAATAAAATATACTTTTATATATATTAAGTAATAAAATTTATAGGCCAGGTTCATTTAATATCATAAAGATAATATGATAGGTATTATTAAAGTAAGTTATTACACGTAGTAAAATATGTTTGTATCACATATTTATTTGATAAAATAATATCTATAATGATAGTAAGTAAAAGTTGTATTATTTTGTAATAATAATTATTATTATAAAAATATCAATATTTATAATTACTAAGATGACATTATGATAAAACGATAATTCTAATTATGATAACTTTAATATTTACGATAATTTTTAATATTATCTTTAAAATAATAATTCTATTTAAAATAATAATAATAATAATAATATTTTATAGTAACAATGACATTTCTATTAAAATGATAATTTTTGTTAAAATGATAGTTTTAATACTAACGATACTTTTAATAATAATAGTAATGATAAAAATAATAAGAACGATAATTTTATCTAAATCAATATCTTATAATATTTTAATTTCATCATGATACTCTTACTCATTATTTCCTAATCGTTTCGTTTAATAGCTTTTAATCGTCTTTTATATCGTGTTCATAATAATGATAATAATAGTAATCAAAATAATTAGATGTTACAAATATTTGTTTTAATTACACTAATATTAATAATGATAGTTACTATAACATTATTAACGATAATACTAATAATTATCTTAATGATAATATAGTAATAATAATAATAACAATAACAATAACCATTTTTAAATAATTATATATATTAATAATGATAATAATAATAATAATAATAATAATACTAATAATAATAATAATAATAATGGGATAATAATAATAATACTAATTATAACTTTAACGATAATAACGATAGTAATAATAAAAAAAATAACAATTTTTAATGATAAATCCCTTTTATTGATAAAGATAATAATAATGATAATAATAAGATAAAACTAGAACGACGATAATAATAATTATGTTTAATAAAAATATCAAAAATTCAATTGATTATAACTTCTAATCCGTTCATCGAAACCATTCGATATCTAAAGGAAAAGTTCTTAATTTTTCGCTAGCTTTCTAAGGACATGCATATCTTATACCTTATCTCAACCGCAAGTGTAACTAATTCAAGATTCAACCTAACCTGTCTAAGGGCAATATCAAAAGTACAAGCATGCATAATCCTAAATACTCGAGCATTAGTCAGGGATACACTATTAGTATGTAAAAGTTAAATTATGAGTACTCACGTATCAATATTGAGATTCAATATTGCAGGAAAGGTACGTAGACGCAACGGAAATGATAAACACTATATTGACCTCACGAGCATACCCATGAACCATACTCAATCACCTCCATAGCTATAACCCATAATTTCCTTAATCCTATCCTACTCGAAAAACAATTTCGAAATCACTCGGACAGCACTCCGTCGTAATATTTTATGTATACTAATAATATCTTGAAATAATACGGAGTACATATATATATGTAAATCGATTGAGAGAGTTTAGAGAAAAATATTTTCAAGTTTCTATGAAATAATGAAACCTAATGAATTCTATTTATAATAGATTTTTGAATTATTAAAGTGAATTATTAAAGTATGAATTATTAAAGTGAATTATTAAAGTATGAATTATTAAAGTGAATTATTAAAGTATGAATTATTAAAGTGAATTATTAAAGTATGAATTATTAAAGTGAATTATTAAAGTTAAATTAAAGTAAAAATAAAGTAGAGGTAAAGTTTAAGTATAGTAAAAGTATAAAACTATGTACGTATAATAGGCATATAAATATATATAATATTAATTTAAATCGTTTAATAAAATAAAATATAAATATCGTTATCTTTATCATACTAGTTAAGTAATGAGTTGTCAAAAGTGGTTCTAGATATTTATAAAAGTTATATACGTTATAATAATAAAGTTCTTTTTAAACTGAAAACGTTTTTGTACGTTTGAAACTAAATAGATCAATCGAGTCTTTATGAGATTCAATCTTCCACTATCATTTGTCTAGTTCTCAATGATTGACAATTTGTTCTTATTTATAAATCACTTTACCATTTTCCGAATATTGTTAAAATGGAAAGATTTCTCAAATCAACGTGGGCCTTTCAACAGAGACTTGTAATCATAATTCAATATATCTGATAATTCAATCATTTGATCTTATCTTCTAATTCCATTGATAAACATTTTGAAACAGATACAATCATATAAAGTATTTAATCTAATATTTTGTTTACGTTTCAAGTTATAATATATATACACATATACATATATAATCATATTCATTTAATGGTTCGTGAATCGTTGGAACTTGGTCGAGGTTGAATGAATGTATGAACATAGTATAAAATTCTTGAAATTTAACTTAACAAATATTGCTTATCGTGTCGGAAACATATAAAGATTAAAGTTTAAATTTGGTTGGAAATTTACAGGTTGTCACAGTGCTCTTCTTTTCGTTGCGGATTTTGATTTTTCTTTACCAAAATGTATCTTATGATGATCTTTTCTGAGTTCTTTTCTTACTCCGTCCATTTTGCCTCTTATGAAGGATACCAGTTCACTCAGAAGTGTGTCATTATTACATTTAGTAATCATAGCATGTAGCATTAGACCATGGTTCAGATCAAAGAAATTCTTCATCTTGTAAAACCTAAAAAAATAAATATTCAGAATGTGGGGAGAAGACTAGTTCTTTAGGGTCTGCTAGGGAAAGACCATACGGATTCCATTTTCGGAAACTATACGAAAACAGAATATCTAACTCTAACAGAAATATATATTACCCTAAAAAGATTCGAACCTTCCCACACTTAGTTAGCTGTGGTGTCGAAATTGTGATTAACTTCATCTTCAACTTCCATTGGATTATCAGTGTAATGTTTAACTCTGTGACCATTAACTTTAAATTCAATTCCATTTGAATTTATTAATTCTACTGTTCCGTATGGGAAAACTCTTTTGACTATGAATGGTCCAGACCATCTTGATTTCAATTTTCCAGGAAATAGCTTGAATCGTGAATTGAAAAGAAGAACTCTGTCTCCTTCTTTAAGTTCTTTTGAACTTCTGATTCTTTTATCATGCCATTTCTTCGTTCTTTCTTTATAGATTAACGAATTTTCATAAGCTTCATGTCTTAATTCTTCTAATTCGTTTAATTGACTTAACCGTAGACGTCCAGCTTCATGTAAATCAAGATTACATGTCTTCAAAGCCCAAAATGCTTTGTGTTCAATTTCTACCAGAAGGTGACATGCTTTTCCGTAAACGAGTTTAAAAGGTGTGGTTCCAATTGGAGTTTTGTAGGCTGTTCTAAAAGTCCAGAGTGCATCCTCCAATTTCATGGACCATTCCTTCGAATTTAATCCTACAGTTTTCTCTAGAATACGTTTTAAAGCTCGGTTGGTATTTTCAACTTGTCCACTTGTTTGTGGATGATAGGCATTGGAGATTTTATGAGTTACTCCATATCTTTTGAGAACTTTCTCAAGTTGATTATTACAAAAATGAGTACCCCGATCACTTATTAAAGCTTTCGGTGTTCCGAACCTTGCAAAAAGACGTTTTAAAAAGTTGACTACAACTCGTGCATCGTTAGTTGGGAGAGCTTGTGCTTCCGCCCATTTAGATACAATCAATGGCAACGAGAATATAGAGATTATTATGAGATTTTGAAAATGAACCCATAAAGTCAATACCCCAAATGTCAAATACTTCACATACTTGAATGACATTTTGTGGCATTTCATCACGTTGACTTATTTTTCCGGCCCTTTGACATGCATCACAGGATTTGTAAAGAAGGTGTGCATCTTTGAAAATTGTAGGCCAATAGAATCCAGCATCGTAAACTTTTCTTGCTGTAAGTTGAGGCCCATAATGCCCTCCTATTGGTCCTGTGTGACAATGGTTTAATATTTGACTGGCTTCATCTCCGATTACACATCGGCGTATTATTTCATCGGGATAACTTTTAAACAAATGTGGATCTTCCCAGAAATAGTGTTTTATATCACTAAAGAATTTCTTTCGTTTTTGGTACGACAATCCTTTTTCAAGGAATCCACATACTATGTAGTTTGCATAGTCTGTAAACCATGAAATTTCATTATAATCTATCTTCAAAAGATATTCATCAGGAAAGTTGTCTTGTATGGCTGATTCATTTAGAACTTCTAATTCAGGATTTTCAAGACGAGAAAGATGATCAGCAGCGAGATTTTCTGCTCCCTTTTTATCTTGGATTTCAATATCGAACTCTTGTAAGAGTAAGATCCAACGGATTAATCGTGGTTTAGCATCTTGTTTTGAAAATAGGTATCTAAGAGCAGAATGGTCGATATAGACCACCGTTTTAGCTAGAACGAGATATGAACGAAATTTGTCAAAAGCAAAGACAATAGCAAGGAGTTCTTTTTTAGTAGTTGTGTAATTTGTTTGTGCTCCTTGTAACGTCTTACTAGCGTAATAAATAGGTTGAAATCGTTTTTCAATCCTTTGTCCTAAAACGGCTCCCATTGCAAAATCACTTGCATCGTACATAAGTTCAAACAGTATATTCCAATTTGGAGTTATCATGATCGGCGCATTAGTGAGTTTTTCTTTAAGAATATTAAAAGATTTGATGCATTCATCTGAAAAGATGAATGGAGCATCCTTTTCTAGGAGTTTATTCATAGGAGTGGCAATTTTAGAAAAATCTTTTATGAAACGTCGGTAAAACCGGCATGCTCTAGAAAACTCCTAACTCCTCTAACATTGGTGGGATGTGGAAGTTTAGCAATTACAGCTACTTTAGCTCTATCCACTTCAATTCCTTCCTTTGAAATTTTATGTCCAAGAATGATGCCTTCTTTAACCATGAAATGGCATTTCTCCCAATTCAGTACTAGATTTGATTGTTCGCATCTAATAAGCATTCGTTCAAGATTAACTAGACATGATTCAAATGTATCACCGAAGACTGAAAAGTCATCCATGAAAACCTCCATGCATTCTTCTATCATGTCATGAAAAATTTCCATCATGCACCTTTGAAAGGTTGCAGGGGCGTTGCATAGTCCAAATGGCATGCGTTTGTAAGCAAAAGTACCATAAGGGCACGTGAACGTGGTTTTCTCTTGATCTTCGGGTGCTATTGGAATTTGAAAGTATCCGGAAAAACCATCAAGAAACAATAGTAACTATTTTCGGCTAATCTTTCTAACATTTGATCAATAAAAGGTAAGGGAAAGTGATCTTTTCTGGTGGCGTCATTTAATTTTCTATAATCAATACAAACAAGCCATCCTGTTACAGTCCTAGTAGGAATAAGCTCATTTTTCTCATTTGTGATGATAGTCATGCCACCCTTCTTAGGTACACATTGAACTGGGCTTACCCATGGACTATAAGAGATTGGATAAATTAAACCTGCATCAAGCAGTTTAATAATTTCTTTCTTAACAACATCTTGCATATTAGGATTTAGTCTTCTTTGGCGTTGCACATACGTTTTATGACCTTCTTCCATAAGGATTTTATGTGTGCAATACGAAGGACTTATTTATTTAATATCATGAATCTTCCATGCAATAGCTGGTTTATGAGCTTTTAGCACAGTAATGAGTTGAGATTTTTCATTTTTAGTAAGAGAAGACGATATTATTACAGGTAATTCAGATTCACCATGTAAATATGCATATTCCAAATGGTTTGGAAGTGGCTTTAACTCAAATTTCGGTGGTTCTTCTATCTATGATTTGTATCGATATCTGTCTTCTTATTTTAGCATTTGAATTTCTTCTGTTGTTGGTTCATATCCATTAGCCATGAGTGTAGCTAACATTTCAGTTTCATCAATTGGTTCAGTTCCTTCTCCTAAAAAACATTCTCCTGTTCCTTATAATTCTGGAAATTCTTTTAACAATTCTGCATGTGAATCTATAGTTTAGATATAATAACATGTATCATCTGTAGATTGCGGTTGTTACATGGCTCTATCAACTGAAAAGGTAACACTCTCGTCCTCTATACTTAGGGTCAGTTTCTTACCAAACACGTCTATTATTGCTTTAGCCGTGTTTAAGAATGGTCTTCCTAATATGAGAGGAACTCGAGAATCTTCTTCCATGTCCAGAATAACAAAATCTACTGGAAATACTAAAGTACCAACTTTAACTAGCATGTTTTCCATTATCCCTCTATAATATTTTACTGATCTATCTGCTAGTTGTATGCTTATTCGTGTTGGTTTCAATTCTCCAAGGTCTAGTTTAGCGTATAGTGAATACGGCATTAAATTTATACTAGCACCTAAATCTGCCAATGCTTCTATTGAACTAAGACTACCCAGAAAACATGGAATTGTGAAATTTCCTGGATCTGAAAGTTTTTCTGGTATCTTATTCAATAGCACTGCAGAACGATTAGCATTCATTGTTACAGCCGAAAGTTCTTCCATTTTCTTTCTATTTGTGATTAGATCTTTTAAAAATTTAGCATATCTTGGCATTCCTGATATCAAATCAATGAAAGAAATATTTACATTTATTTGTTTAAACATATCCAAGAATTTGGATTGCTCGGCTTCAAGTCTTTCTTTTCTCATTTTACTTGGGTAAGGAAGTGGTGGTTGGTATGGTTTAACATAAGGTTTAGCCTTAACTGTGTTATCTTCATTAACCTTTTCAACTACCGGTTCTGTTTCCTTTTCTTGATCAGGTTGTGGTTCTTGTGTAGTAGGAATAGCTTCATCAGAAATTACAGGTATTTCAGGTGGTTTAAGTGTAATACCACTTCTTGTGGTAATGGCTTTAGCTGTTTCATTCCGGGGGTTAGCATTTGTATCGCTAGGTAGACTTCCCAGTTTTCTTTCACCTATCAACCTTGCTAGGTTGCTTACTTCTTGTTCCAAATTTTGAATAGAAGCTTGTTGATTTCTAAATGCTTGAGCATTTTGTTCATTGGTTTGTTTCAGAGATGTGAAAAACTGTGTTTGAGATTCAACTAGCTTCGACATCATATCTTCTAAATTTGGCTTTTTATCATCGGTTTGTGGTGGTTTGTTTTGAAAAATAGGTCTTTGCTGATTATAAGTATTGTTAGATACTTGTTGATTGCTAAGACCTTGTTGGTTGTTGTATGGAACATTTCGGTTATAATTCTGGTTTTGATTATAGATTGGTCTTGGAGGTTGATAATTATTTTGATAATTATTTCCAGACCTTTGGTTTATGTATGAAACATTCTCTCTTTGTTCCATTGTTTGTTCAATACTGAGACAATCTTTTGTCAAATGTGGTCCTCCACACTGCTCACAACTAATTCGTATTGAGTGAATATCTTTAGTCATCTTTTCCATTTGTCTATCGACAGCATCTATCTTTGCGGAAATGGAATCAAAGTCATGGCTAGAATCGGCTCTAGCTGCTTTAGATGATCTAACGATATCTTTTTCTTGGTGCCACTCATGTGAGTGGGAAGCAGTGTTATCAATAATTTTGTAAGCTTCAGTTGTTGTTTTCTTCATAATGGAACCACCAGCTGCTATATCGATGTCTTTTCATGTAGTGATGTCGCATCCTTGGTAGAATATTTGTACTATTTGATAAGTGTCTAAACCATGTTGCGGACATCCTCTCAATAACTTTCCAAATCTTGTCCACGCTTCATATAGAGTTTTGTTTGGCTTTTGCATGAACGTAACAATTTTTCCTTGAAGTCTCACGGCTTTAGATGCCGGAAAGAATTGTTTAAGAAATTTTTCAACTAAAACGTCCCATGTATCAATCGCCCCTTCAGGTAACGATTCTAACCAATCTTTGGCTTCTCCCTTTAAAGTCCAGGGAAATAACATGAGATATATCTGTTCATCCTCCACTTCTCTTATTTTAAATAGAGTACAAATCCTATTAAAGGTACGAAGATGTTCGTTTGGATCTTTCTTTGGCGCACCACTAAATTGGCATTGATTAGTTACCATGTGTAGAATTTGTCCTTTGATTTCATAATATGGCGCATTAATGTCTGGTTGAGTAATTGCGTGACCTTGGCCAGTGCGTTTAGCTCTTATTCGGTCTTCCATACTTAGAGGTTCCAGATTTTCCATGATTGAATTTGTTGAATCTGAATCACTAGAGGATTCTGATTTAATGGGTTGTTCCTCGAAAATCTCTGTTTGAATGATTGGTGATTCCGGAGGAAAGATTAATGGTTCAGGATCTCTGAATTGTCCCTGAATATCCTCCGGATTCTCAATTGTGAGGTCGGGTTCAAAAAATGGATTATCAGAAATTTGAATTGGAGTACTTGGTCAACTAGATGACGATTCTAAAGAAAAATCAACGGAAACAATATTGGCTAGATGTCTTGATCGAGTTACAGGTGGTGAACGTATAAAAGGTGGTGAACATTTTTCTCGGTGCATTCACTGAATATCCTATTAGTTATAAAAGATAAAAATTATATAAGTTATCAAATTAATAGACTTTTCTGCTTTTGCCCACGTTTCGAATAGCCAAAAGATGTAGCAGGGAGCCAGAACCCTTTAAATCGGAAGCTCACAACTCTGCCACTAACAAATCCAACTATTAATACGAAGCAGAAAATTTGGATGTCTATTAATTTAACCACTTAAAATAATTTTTAATTGAAATTTAAAGAAATTTTAGGGAAGAAATAGAAAATTATATGTCCTAAAAACTAGAGCAGCGAGAAATAAGAAAGAAAAAAGAGCGCGTCGGAAAACGTCGAAAAATAAAAGGTCGAAAAATAATAAAAAGAACGTAGCGCGTCGAAACTTAAAAGTCCAAAAACTAAGAATTAAAAGTTGCGTCTAAAAGTATTAAAGCTTAGCGAAATTCTATATCCAAAACGGCAAAAACTTAAAAAGTACTAAAATTTATAAAACGGCGTCGCAAAATTCTAAAGCACATAAATCTTAGTCTAAAGAAAAAGTACTTAAGGGATTTTACGGCAAAGCCTAAAAATCTAAAAATATAAATAACTACAGCAAAAACTATAACTTAAAACTAATTACGAGCGATAAAAATACAAATTACGTACTAAATAATAAAAATATAAAATTTATAAAAAGAGACCAAAAAATGATAAAATTACTATTTTTTTATAAAAATATTATTTTTATATTATTTATTTTATAAAAGTATTAAGTTTATATATTTAATAAAACTAATTTTAACTTAAAATACAAAAATAATAAAACTAAAACTAAT
The DNA here is from genome assembly GCF_046630445.1 of Rutidosis leptorrhynchoides. Lineage (NCBI taxonomy): Eukaryota > Viridiplantae > Streptophyta > Magnoliopsida > Asterales > Asteraceae > Rutidosis > Rutidosis leptorrhynchoides. Next base: position 259,626,154 of record NC_092339.1, read on the forward strand.
TAATTAAATAATTAACCCTAATTAGGGTTTTAATTAATAATTATAATTATTAAACTAACCCTAATTCTGGTCGTACTAGGTACATGGGCTGTCAAATCCAGTCAGGCGATCGCATGAGATTGGAGTTAAAACCCCATGCGGTCTGATGTTAAAGTGAAGGGGTACAAAATAGTTGTATTTTTGCTACAAAATACTATTAAATACGATACAATTTTACACAAGTTATTTATTTATTTATAGAGTGGATATACCTAAACCTTGCTACAACACTTATAGGCAGTGTACCTAATCGTAGAGTAGTGTAGTTTTTAGTAAGTCCGGTTCGTTCCACAGGGAGCTAGCCAAGTTTAACGCTATATTTTTAAAAACTATATTTGTAAATATATAAATATATATAAGTAGTATTATTATTATAAAAGGGGGGTTTTTACCGTTTAATGACCGGTTTGTCGATTTTAAAACTTTAGTCGCAGTTAAAACCTAATGTAAAATATAAAAAATAAATATAACTTAATTTAAAGAGTAAAGTAAATAACAATAATGAAATTGCGATAAATAAAAGTGCGATAAAATAAAATTGCAATAATTAAAAAGTACGATAATTATAAGTGCAATTAAATAAAATGACAGTAAATAAAATGCGATAATTAAAAGTGCAATTAAATATGAAATAAATGAATTATGCTTATTTAAAAGTGCAATTAAATATGAAATAAATGAATTATGAATTAAATAAAATGTTGATTTTAGTTTTATTACCATGGGTTAATTGTCCTTTGTCCTGGTGATGTCAAAGCAGAGGGGTATAAAATACTATTAATTTTTACAAGGAAACACTATTAAATACGATACAATTTTACACAAGATATTTATTTATTTATAGAATGGATATACTTAAACCTTGCTACAACACTTATAGGCAGTGTACCTAATCGTACAGTAGTGTAGTTTTTAGTAAGTCCGGTTCGTTCCACAGGGAAATCTTTAAACAAAGCTCAACGCTATATTAGTTTACTTTTATAAAAATACAAATATATATATATATATATAAGTAATATTATTATTATAAAGGGGGGTTTTTACCGTTTAATGACCGGTTTGTCGATTTTAAGACTTTAGTCGCAGTTAAAACCTAATGTAAAATATTAAAAATAAATACAAGACTTAAATTAAAGCGTAAAGTAAATAACGATAATGAAATTTCGAATAATAAAAGTGCGATAAAATAAACTTGCGATAATTAAAGAGTACGATAATTAAAAGTGCAATTAAATAAAATAACAATAAAAATGCGATAATTAGAAGTGCAATTAAATATAAAATAAAAGAAATTAAATATGAAATAAAAGAATTATGCTTATTTAAACTTCCGTAATCATGATGTTTGACGTGTTGATTTTAGTTTTATGCCCATGGGTTAATTGTCCTTTGTCCTGGATTATTTAATATGTCCGTCTGGTTTTTGTCCATAACAGTCCATCAGTCATAAATATAAAGTGCGAGTGTCCTCGTCAAATTATTATTATACCCGAAGTTAAATATTCCAACTAATTGGGGATTCGAATTGTAACAAGGTTTTAATACTTTGTTTAATGAATACACCAGGTTATCGACTGCGTGTAAACCAAGGTTTTACTACTTTGTTAACAATTACACCAATTACCCTTGAATGTAATTTCACCCCTGTTTTAATTATTCTAGTGGCTATTAATCCATTCCCGTGTCCGGTTAAATGAACGATTATTCGTACATATAAATACCCCGCCCATCGTGTCCGATCGAGTGTATATGGTAATTTATAGGGACGCCCAATTGTAAATCTTTATATTAACATTAACAAACTTTCATTTAGTTAAACAAATATAAAGCCCATTAATAGCCCATAGTCTAATTTCCACAAGTGTCATTCTTTTGTCCAAACCCCAATTATGGTACAAAGCCCAATTACCCAATTTTAGTAATTAGCCCAACATCATGATTACTTCATTTTAAATAAGCATAATAATAACTTAGCTACGAGACATTAATGTAAAAAGGTTGAACATAACTTACAATGATTAAAAATAGCGTAGCGTTACACGGACAGAATTTCGACTTACACCCTTACAACATTCGCTAACATACCCTTATTATTAGGATTAAAATTAAAATTAAAATTAAAATTAAAATTATATATATATTTTACGTATATAGATAGAGAGATGGATGGATATATTTTTTTTTGCGATCAGAATTCGTTTGCGTTTATAGGGATTTTTGACTTTTGGAGCTCCGCGAATCGCGGCCATTTTGGCCTTCAAACTCCGCGAGTCGCGGAGGATGAATTTACAGCTCACACCCTTGGAGTCTTTCTCTGCCGACGGTTTTTAATATATATATATAATATATATATAATTAATATAATTAATTATATATTATATTATATTTATATACATAGTTAACTTGTAATTTTTAGTCCGTTGCGTCGAGCGTTAAGAGTTGACTCTGGTCCCGGTTCCGGATTTTCGAACGTCCTTGCGTACAATTTAATATCTTGTACTTTGCGTTTTGAATCTTGTACTCTTGTAATTTCGAGACGTTTCTTATCAATAATTGGAACCTTTTTTATTGTCTTTTGTACTTTTGAGCTTTTTGGTCGTTTGCGTCTTCAATTCGTCGAATCTGTCTTTTGTCTTCACCTTTTATTATTTAAACGAATATCACTTGTAAATAGAACAATTGCAACTAAAAGCTTGTCTTTCTTGAGGAATAATGCTATGAAATATATGTTCGTTTTTAGCATTATCAAATATTCCCACACTTGAGCGTTGCTTGTCCTCAAGCAATATCGTCTTGAAATACTAGAATCACTTCTTTATTCTTCACACTTTGTACATCAGTGATTTTTATATGGCGGTATAAACAATGGTAGTAACGATATGGTTTACAGTCCCACATGACTATAAAAATTTAGATCCATTAAGGAAATTGGATCTTTATGAAAACATTTGATCTTTTGAAAATTAAATCTAGTTTTTACCCTAGATAAGTTTTCCGGAATAACCCTTTACCGGTGTTTGCAAAATATTTTTGTGGGTTTGGTGGGTTTTAGATTTGAAAATTTTAGCTCAAAACTTGCGGTTTTGTGTCACCCACTTGCTAACCTTGTATTTGGAAAGCAACACGTCCAGTTTACTTGTTCCGTATATTACCTTTCGGCAAACTACCGTCCGGTTGTAAAGGAAAGCGTTGAACAAGCAAGTGTTAAGGCAATGTCCCCTGACATGCTTTTAATTATGGTCTATAACGTGTCGGGCGCAATTACTATCCTTGGTAGGAGCAATAGTAAAGCTCACCCTTATAATTTTTCGGTCTGGCACAAGGTCCTGTCTTTGACCATGCTATGCAACCACCGTTCTTACGGTTGACACCCGATTTGGTTCAGGTGACCTAATGAATTCCAGGTGAATTCCTAGGATTTTACGTTCAATGGTAATGAACGCATTGAAAATGGGTTTTCAGAAAACAAATCGGTTTGTAATTTTGATCAAAATATTTTCTCGTTCAAGCTCGAGTTTAGATATCATTGAATTCCATGAGTTTGTAATTCTCAATCTTTAAGGTCAATCTCTAGGATTGAGTAATATCAGTCTTAAAAGCTGATTTTTAATCTTTAAGGAGATTATCCTTTCTGGGGATCTGATTCATTAGTCTTATCCAGCTAATTTGCATGGTGCCCCCCATTGTACGAGATAAATCCTTCTCATGGTTAGGATAAATCCGACCACTTGGCGACCCTGTTTAATGCTGAGGTCCGTGGATTTCCTGCTGATTTTAGTGATGACTTTTCTAGATTTTTCGTCAACCTACAGCAGGTCTGGACGACAACTTCATGACCTAAATCAAGAAGCGCGTGTCTTTTTCGGAAGACTTTACTTCCTTTTAATGATGGAATTGATTCATCATGTAGATCCATCTCTTCTTTTCTTTCATCGGGTAAAAACAGTTTAGTTTAGTCCAAAGCAAAAGTATTTTCAGTTATTTGTTACAGATATATGTGACATATGTTTAAGATAACTTGGTAAATTTTCCCACACTTGGCTTTTATTTTCCTTTTTATCGTCCTCTATTCCATTTTAAATGAATTTTAACATTTTAGTTTGTTTCTTAATTTATGTCCTTTCCGAGGTAACAATAATTTCGGTGTTAAAACCTAGTTTTATCGTTCATAAATATGTATAAACATGATTTTGAATTCATTTAATTGAAAATTTTGAAAAATTTTACTAGAATTGGGTAGTCAGTATATAAGACTAGTGCTGTTCTTTTTTTATCAGAGAGCACTAGATTCTAATACAACTACTGCTTTACTAGTATTTTTAATGGTAACCAAGTGTATAAAATAAAAATTTTAAAATCCGAAAGAATTTAACCCCTTCCCACACTTAAGATCTTGCAATGCCCTCATTTGCAAGAAATCAGTAACAATTTAAATTATTGAGGGTGATTTGTGTGAAAATGATTAAATTTTACCAAAGTTTCCAAATATATTGGTGTTTGTTTGCTGAATGATAAATGGTGCACGTCATTTGTTCATTCCGTCTTGTTGTTATTTCACATATATTTTGCATCTTGTCGTCAAAATTAGTTGCTTTTGCTGAACTTAATGCCAGTCTTTGAAAATGCGTTGTTTTACCCTGTTGTGTACATAAGATAAACTGCAAACATATATACATATTTTTGAAGTTTGGTATATTACCCCACATTCAAAAATTATTAAAATCTAAGAATAAAAGTTAGATAATTATAAAAATGATTACAATATTAACAAAAGTATTAAACGTATCAATAATTACAAATTACAAAATAAAAATAAAAATAAGTAAACTAAGGATGATATTGGTACCAATAGGGGTTCCAGGCATAACCATAAGTGCTATAGAATGCTTCGGCAGGGTCATACGTAGGATATGGTGGCTGCATCTCTATAGACCAAGGAGGGAAGATGGGTTTCGGTGTAGGAATATAGTTTCTACCTATATGTTGGCAATGAGCTATGATTTGGTTCTGATGAACTTGCCAATCTTCAAATGCTCTCTGTCTAGCATTTTCGTATTCCTGAGAAGCTATAAACCTATGCATTTCATGCATCTCATTCCCCCCTCCTACATTACCTTGCTGCTGGTTTCTCTCCACTTGTGGATGTCTACCATGGTATCGTACTGCGGCGTTATTTCGCCTCTTCAAAACTTTCGCACCATGGTATACATTTAAACCTATAGTATCGCGGGGTTCCGGCTCTTCTAGTAATAATCCCCCCCGACTTATATCCACACCGAGATATTCACCAATCAAAGTAATAAAAATACCACCTCCTATTATGCTATGTGGTCGCATCCCCCGAACCATAGCTGATAAATAATAACCCACACAATATGGTATACTTACAGCGATTTGTGGGTCTCGAATACACATATGGTAAAACAAATCTTGTTCATTTACCTTTTCTTTGTTTTTACCCCTTTGTGTAATCGAATTAGCTAAAAACCTATGTATTACTCTTAATTCGGCTCTATCTATATCCAAATAAGAGTAATTTCCCCCTTTGAAACGGTGATGGCTTGTCATTTGACTCCACACACCGTGTGTATCAAAATTTTCATCTATCTTTCTACCGTTTAGTATCAATCCTCTACAATCGGCAGACGCTAACTCCTCAGGCGTATATATACGTAAAGCCTGAGCCATGTCCAGCAAAGACATGTGGCGCATCGAACCGCCTAACAAAAATCTAATAAAAGAACGATCGGTTAAACTAGCTACCCGATCATTCAACTCTATACTACATAACAATTCTTCACACCATACTTTATATACAGGTCTACGTATGGTGAATAAATGCACCCAGTCATTAAAAGAAGAATTATCATACCTCTGTACAAGTAATTTCCTAATTGGCCCGGCCAATTCTACAGCTTCTAAGGGTCCCCATTCTATGACCCTCGGTACCTCAACAACCTTAGAATGAAGAGTATGCAAACCCCTTTGATATTTTGGATAATCTATCCAAAGTCTGTCAAATCTCAGGTTCGGGTGCAACTCTTCCAAGTGCATATCGGAAAAGGTCATGACTGGATGAGGTATCTCCTGCTTGTAGTAGTTATCCACCTCCTGTTGTTCCAAATTCTCAGCAGGAGCATTGCGGGCTTGGGATGAAGATTCACCCCTTTCATTCTGCAAAACACATCAAACACAATTTTTGTGCATCCAAATATGCATTAGTGTCAGCAAAATCATCAATCAAAATAATTATAATGACATTATCAATTTATATCAAACTTAAGCTCATTTTCACATTTTTATCAAATCTACACTTTTTCAAATAAGCATATACGAAAATGTTCGCCAAGTTCATAAGCATTCAACTCAAATAACATGTCAAAATAATCATTACTAGCAATTAAACAAGTCTCAAATGGCATTATCTTTCAAAAATCAAGTTCATGAATTTTAGACTTGAAAAAGTCCACTTTAATTCTCAAAATCATGTTTAGGCTCAAAGTTTGGATCATTTAACTACCTAGACATGTTACACTACTCAATTTAGCAACAATTCATGACAAAAATCGGCCATAACCTGTTTATATCAAAAAGCCCCAAATTTGCTCAAGAACACAAACCCTAGATTATTCGAAATTTGAAGTTTAAGGCTTCTAATCATGTGAAACAGCATCAATCTAGGTTATACAAGCATAATACATAAACAATTTAAGCATAATTACACTAAAAAGCATCAAAATCAAATTGGGAAAAAATGACTCAAGAACACCAAATTTTGGATTAAATGGTGTTTAGGTGTAGAAATTTACCGTTTTTCTTGAGTAATTCTTAGATAGCATCCTTCTCAACATGATTTTAGCAAAAGATTTGGTGATTAACGGTTAAAAATTGTGATTTTGGGGGTTTTTTTCGTGTTTTTCGGGTGCAGTTTTTCGAGCTGTATTTTTGGGTTGAGGAGTATGAAACTGATCAATTTGCAGCTCTTATATTTTTTTTCTGCAATCCGGCTCCTCCGCGACTCGCGGGGATATACTCTCCAAACTCCGCGACTCGCGGAGCTTTTTTTTTTTTTTATTTTTTTATATAATCATTAACTTTTGAAACAATTAAGTACTTAATTTTAAAATTTTGTTTCCCTTGTTATTTAGGACGAGGTCGTTTCGGATCGATGTCCTAGTCCGTCCCTCGACAAAATTTTAAAATTTGTCTTTTTGTAGCGATTGTTTTAAAAGCTAAGATTTTTGGGTTTTTTCAATGTTTTTGGCATACTCTAATTCAATAAGGTTAAAAATAATGATAATAAAAATTCTCGTCCCTCCCTCGGGTAAAGCAATTTCGGTTCAAAGACCTAGTCTTCAACTTACGACGAATTTTAAAAATCATATTCTTAACTTAATGAGATAAAGTAAATTTTTGTTTTTAAATTCACACAACTTAAATATAAAATTCAAAATTATTATTAAAAATTCACACCAAACTTAAAATTTGAAATGCATAAAATTAAAAATTTATATTTTAAAAATTCACACCAAACTTAATTTAAAAATTCATATTATAAATTCATACCAAACTTATATTAATTTTTCAAATATTTACAATTTTAAATATATTGTTTTTTACAAAGTTTACAATATTAATTTAAGATTTAAATATTAATTTTAAAAACATGGTAAAAATAAAATTAAAAATCTTTTTGTCTTTTTATCCCACTTTAATCAATCAAATATTATCAAAAATATACGCCCCTCTTTTCGGTAAAGTAATTTCGGTTCCAAGACCTAATTTAACTCATGACGAATTTTTGAAATATTTTTGGTTGATTGATTAAAGATATTTATACCTTAAGAATAAACGTTAAATTTCGCAGTGATGTAATAAATTTTTGAATGATATCAATAATTTCGGTTGTCAAACCTAATTTTATTCAATACCAATTTAATACTTTTTAGCGAACAAATTAGCGTTTATTATCAAAAGGTTAAAAATAAAAATAAAAATAAAAACTGTACAGACAAACTTGTGAAATAGATTTCTTAGTTATATGATCTATCCCATTCATAAGATAGTCGGTTTAATTGGTTTTCCATGGCTACATAGGCGTAACCTCGAGCATTCAGTGTCTTTTCTTCTAAACATATGAACGGTCCGTCTCTGCATAAAGTAACAAATTCGGTATTTGAATAGGTTTGATTATTTGAACATTTACCTCCATGTGACCATTTTCCGCATTTGTGACATCGTTCTAGGTGTCGTGCTCTTCTTTTCGCTGCGGATTTTGATTTTCCTTTACCAAATTGTAACTTATTATCTTCGCATCTAGATTCTTTTCTAACTCCGTCCATTCTTTCTCTGATTACTGATACTAATTCACTCGGTAGTATGTCATTATTTCTTTTAGTGATCAAAGCGTGTAGCATTAGACCATGGTTTAGTTCACAGGCAGTCTTCATTTTGTAAAAACCTAATAAAAATAAAAATTCAGAATGGGGGGAGAAGACTAGTTCTTTAGGGTCTGCTAGGGAAAGACCATTCGGGTTCCATTTTCGAGAACTACACGAAAACAGACAATCTAACTCTAACAGAAATACATATTATCCTTTAAAGACTTGATTCTCCCCACACTTAGTTAGCTGTGGTGTCGAAATTGTGATTAACTTCGTTGTCGACTTCCATCGGACCATGTATGTAATGTTTAACTCTGTGACCATTAACTTTAAATTCAATCCCATGTGAATTTATTAATTCTATCGTTCCGTATGGGAAAACTCTTTTGACTATGAATGGTCCAGACCATCTTGATTTCAATTTTCCAGGAAATAGCTTGAATCGTGAATTGAAAAGAAGAACTCTGTCTCCTTCTTTAAATTCTTTTGAACTTCTGATTTTTTTATCATGCCATTTCTTCATTCTTTCTTTATAGATTAACGAATTTTCGTATGCTTCATGTCTTAATTCTTCTAATTCGTTTAGTTGACTTAATCGTAGACGTCCGGCTTCATGTAAATCAAGATTACTTGTCTTCAAAGCCCAAAATGCTTTGTGTTCAATTTCTACTGGAAGATGACATGCTTTTCCATAAACAAGTCTAAAAGGTGTGGTTCCAATTGGAGTTTTGTAGGCTGTTCTAAAAGCCCAGAGTGCATCCTCCAATTTAATGGACCATTCCTTCGGATTTGATCCTACGGTTTTCTCTAGAATACGTTTTAAAGCTCGGTTGGTATTTTCAACTTGTCCACTTGTTTGTGATGATATGCGGTGGAGATTTTATGAGTTACTCCATATCTTTTAAGAACTTTCTCAAGTTGATTATTACAGAAATGAGTACCCCGATCACTTATTAAAGCTTTCGGTGTTCCAAACCTTGCAAAAAGACGTTTTAAAAAGTTGACTACAACTCGTGCATCGTTAGTTGGGAGAGCTTGTGCTTCCGCCCATTTAGATACATAATCAATGGCTACGAGTATATATAGATTATTATGAGATTTTGGAAATGGACCCATAAAGTCAATACCCCAAATGTCAAATACTTCACATACTTGGATGACATTTTGTGGCATTTCATCACGTTGACTTATTTTTCCGGCCCTTTGACATGCATCACAGGATTTTCAAAGAAGGTGTGCGTCTTTGTAAATTGTAGGCCAATAGAATCCAGCTTCATAAACTTTTCTTGCTGTTAGTTGAGGCCCATAATGCCCTCCTGTTGGTCCTGTGTGACAATGGTTTAAAATTTTACTAGCTTCATCTCCAAATACACATCGGCGTATTATTCCATCGGGACAACTTTTAAACAGATGTGGATCTTCCCAGAAATAGTGTTTTATATCACTGAAGAATTTCTTTCGTCTTTGGTACGATAATCCTTTTTCAAGGAATCCACAAACTAAGTAATTTGCATAGTCTGCAAACCATGGGATTTCTTTATAATCTATCTTCAATAGATATTCATCAGGAAAGTTGTCTTGTATGGCCGATTCATTTAGAACTTCTAATTCGGGATTTTCAAGACGAGAAAGATGATCAGCGGCGAGATTTTCTGCTCCTCTTTTATCTCGGATTTCAATATCAAACTCTTGTAAGAGTAAGATCCAACGGATTAATCTTGGTTTAGCATCTTGTTTTGAAAATAGGTATCTAAGAGCAGAATGGTCGGTATAGACCACCGTTTTTGCTAGAACGAGATATGATCGAAATTTGTCAAAAGCAAAGACAATAGCAAGGAGTTCTTTTTCAGTAGTTGTATAGTTTGTTTGTGCTCCTTGTAATGTCTTACTAGCATAATATATAGGTTGAAATCGTTTTTCAATCCTTTGTCCTAAAACGGCTCCCATTGCAAAATCACTTGCATCGCACATTAGTTCAAATGGTAGATTCCAATTTGGTGTTATCATGATTGGTGCATTAGTGAGTTTCTCTTTAAGAATATTAAAAGATTTGATACACTCATCTGAAAAGATGAATGGCGCATCCTTTTCTAGGAGTTTATTCATAGGAGTGGCAATTTTAGAAAAATCTTTTATGAAACGTCGGTAAAAACCGGCATGCCCTTGAAAACTCCTAACTCCTCTAACATTTGTGGGATGTGGAAGTTTAGCAATTACATCTACTTTAGCTCTATCCACTTCAATTCCTTCTTTTGAAATTTTATGTCCAAGAACGATGCCTTCTTTAACCATGAAATGGCATTTCTCCCAATTAAGTACTAGATTTGATTGTTCGCATCTAATTAACATTCGTTCCAGATTAACTAGACATGATTTAAATGTATCACCGAAGACTGAAAAGTCATCCATGAATACTTCCATGCATTCTTCTATCATGTCGTGAAAAATCGCCATCATACACCTTTGAAAGGTTGCAGGGGCGTTACAAAGTCCAAATGGCATGCGTTTGTAAGCAAAAGTACCATAAGGGCACGTGAATGTGGTTTTCTCTTGGTCTTCGGGTGCTATTGGAATTTGAAAATATCCGGAAAATCCATCTAGAAAACAATAGTAACTATTTCCGGCTAATCTTTCCAACATTTGATCTATGAAAGGTAAGGGAAAGTGATCTTTTCTGGTGGCGTCATTTAATTTTCTATAATCAATACATACACGCCATCCTGTTACAGTCCTAGTAGGAATAAGCTCATTTTTTTCATTTGTAATGACAGTCATGCCACCCTTCTTAGGCACGCATTGAACTGGGCTTACCCATGGACTATCAGAAATTGGATATATCAAACCTGCATCTAGCAGTTTAATAATCTCTTTCTTAACTACATCTTGCATATTAGGATTTAGTCTTCGTTGGCGTTGCACATACGTTTTATGACCTTCTTCCATAAGGATTTTATGTGTGCAATACGAAGGACTTATTCCTTTAATATCATGAATCTTCCATGCAATGGCTGGTTTATGAGCTTTCAACACAGAAATGAGTTGTGATTTCTCATTTTCAGTAAGAGAAGACGATATTATTACAGGTAATTCAGATTTACCATGTAAATAAGCATATTACAAATGGTTTGGAAGTGGCTTTAACTCTAATTTCGGGGGTTCTTCTATCGATGATTTATATCGATATCTGTCTTCTTCTTTTAGCATTTGAATTTCTTCTGTTGTTGGTTCATATCCATTAGCTATAAGTGTAGCTAACATTTCAGCTTCATCAATTGGTTCATTACCTTCTCCTAAAGAACATTCTCCTGTTCCTTGTAATTCTGGAAATTCTTCTAATAATTCTGCATGTGCATCTATAGTTTGAATATAATAACATGTATCATCTGCAGATTGTGGTTGTTGCATTGCTCTATCAACTGAAAAGGTAACACTCTCATCCTCTATACTTAGGGTCAGTTTCTTACCGAACACGTCTATCATTGCTTTAGCCGTGTTTAAGAATGGTCTTCCTAATATGAGAGGAACTTGAGAATCTTCTTCCATGTCCAAAACAACAAAATCTACTGGAAATACTAAAGTACCAACTTTAACTAGCATGTTCTCCATTATCCCTCTAGGATATTTTATTGATCTATCGGCTAGTTGTATGCTTATTCTGGTTGGTTTCAATTCTCCAAGGTCTAGTTTAGCGTATAGTGAATACGGCATTAGATTTATACTAGCACCTAAGTCTGCCAATGCTTCTATTGAACTAAGACTACCCAGAAAACATGGAATTGTGAAACTTCCTGGATCAGATAGTTTTTCTGGTATCTTATTCAATAGCACTGCTGAACAATTAGCATTCATAGTAACAGCCGAGAGTTCTTCCATTTTCTTTCTATTTGAGATTAGATCTTTCAAGAATTTAGCATATCTTGGCATTCCTGAAATCACATCAATGAAAGGAAGATTTACATTTATCTGTTTAAACATATCCAAAAATTTGGATTGCTCGGCTTCAAGTTTCTCTTTCTTCATTTTACTCGGGTAAGGAAGTGGTGGTTGGTATGGTTTAATATAAGGTTTATCCTTAACTGTGTTATCTTCATTAACCTTTTCAACTACCAGTTCTTTTTCCTTATCTTGATCAGGTTGTGGTTCTTGTGGAGTAGGAATGGTTTCATCAGAAGTTACAGGTATTTCAGGTGTTTTAAGTGTTGTACCACTTCTTGTGGTAATGGCTTTAGCTGTTTCATTCCGGGGGTTAGCGTTTGTATCACTAGGTAGACTTCCCGGTTTTCTTTCACCTATTAACCTTGCTAGGTTACTTACTTCTTGTTCCAGATTTTGAATAGAAGCTTGTTGATTTCTAAATGCTTGAGCATTTTGTTCATTAGTTTGTTTTTGAGATGTGAAAAACTGCGTTTGAGTTTCAACTAGCTTTGTCATCATATCTTCTAAATTCGGCTTTTTATCATCGGTTTGTTGTGGTGGTTTGTTTTGAAAATTCGGTCTTTGCTGATTGTAAGTATTATTGGATACTTGTTGATTGCTAGGACCTTGTTGGTTGTTGTATGGAATATTTCGGTTATAATTCTGGTTTTGATTGTAAATCGGTCTTGGCGGTTGATAATTATTCTGATAATTATTTCCAGGCCTTTGGTTTATGTATGAAATATTCTCTCTTTGTTCCATTGTTAATTCAATACTGAGACAATCTTTTGTCAAATGTGGTCCTCCACACTGCTCACAACTAATTCGTATTGAGTGAATTTCCTTAGTCATCTTTTCCATTCGTCTCTCCACAGCATCTATCTTTGCGGAAATGGAATCTAAGTCATGGCTAGAATCGGCTCTAGCTGCTTTAGATGATCTAATGATATCTTTTTCTTGGTGCCACTCATGTGAGTGGGAAGCAGTGTTATCAATAATTTTGTAAGCATCAGTTTCGGTTTTCTTCATAATAGAACCACCAGCTGCTATATCTATGTCTTTCCTTGTAGTGATGTCGCATCCTTGGTAGAATATGTGTACTATTTGACAGGTGTCTAAACCATGTTGCGGACATCCTCTTAACAACTTTCCATATCTAGTCCACGCCTCATATAGAGTTTCATTTGGTTTCTGTGTAAACGTAACAATTTCTGCTTGAAGTCTTACGGCTTTAGATGCAGGAAAGAATTGTTTAAGAAATTTGTCAACTAAAACGTCCCATGTATCGATCGCCCCTTCAGGTAACGATTCCAACCAATCTTTGGCTTCTCCCTTTAAAGTCCAGGGAAATAACATGAGATATATCTGTTCATCCTCCACTTCTCGGATTTTAAATAGTGTGCAGATCCTATTAAAGGTACGTAGATGTTCATTTGGATCTTCCTTCGGCGCACCACTAAATTGGCATTGATTAGTCACCATGTGTAGAATTTGTCCTTTGATTTCATAATCTGGCGCATTAATGTCTGGATGAGTAATTGCGTGACCTTGGCCAGTGCGTTTAGCTCTCATTCGGTCTTCCATACTTAAAGGTTCCAGATTCTCCATAATTGAATTTGTTGAATCGGTATCACTAGATGATTCTGATTAAATGGTTCGTTCCTCAACAATCTCTGTTTGAATGATTGGTGGTTCCGGAGAAAAGTTTAATGGTTCAGGATCTACGAACCGTTCCTGAATATTCTCTGGATTCTCAATTGTGAGGTCGGGTTCAAAAAATGGATTATCGGAAATTTGAACTGAAGTACTTGGTCTACTGGATGACGATTCTAAAGAAAAATCAAGGGTGGTTATATTTGCTAAATGTCTTGATCTAGTTACAGGTGGTGAACGTACAAAAGGTGGTGAACGTCTTGCTCTGTGCATTCACTGAATATCCTATTAGTTTTTAAAAGGAAAGAAAAATTATAATAAGTTATCCAATTAATAGACTTTTCTGATTTTGCCCACGTTTCGAATAGCCAAAAGATGCAGCAGAGGGGCAGGATTCGTTTGGTCTCAATATAATTGAGGACTGTTTGGCTCCAATAACCCGGTCCACGTACAAATCCAACTATTACTACGAACCAGAAAATTTTGATGTCTATTAATTTAACCACTTAAAATAAATTTTCGTAATTTTAAGAAATTTAGATAAGAAGTAGAATAAAAATCTATGTCCTAAAAACTAGAATGGCGAGAAATAAGAAAGAAAAAGAATTCGTCGAAAAAGGTCGAAAAAGAAAAAATGGTTGAAAAATAAAAGGTGACGGAAAAATAAAAGAAACTTATAAAAACTTAAAAATACTTGACTAACCTAACCTTATTACTACAACTAACTTAAACTTATAATCGCAAATTGAAATTACTAATTGGAATGATAATTGATACATAGTAAAAGGTGTCTAAAAATATTAAAGCTTACAGGAAAAACTAAATCCCAAATGGAGATAACTAAAAAAAGAAACTAAAACTTAAAAAGGCGTCGCAAAATTATAAAGCACCTAAATCTTAGTCTAAAGAAAAAGCACTTAAGGAATTCTACGGCAAAGTCTAAAAATCTAGGAGTAAAAATAACTATAGCAAAAACTAAGTTTAAAATTAAATATGAGCTAAAAATACAAAAGTTACGCTAAAACGATTAAAAAGGAACAAAATATAAAAATATACAAAAAGTTGTAAAAAGTACAATTTTTATAAAAATATTATTTTTATATTATTTATTTTTTTAAACTATTAATTTAATTAAACTTAATAAACTAAAATATAAATTAAATTAAACTTAAATTAAACTAAAACTAATTATAATAATAATAATAATTAAGGTTAAATAATAATAATAATTAATTAATACCCGTAATTAATGCAGGATTAGGGTTTCTGTTCGCGTGTCAGAGAAGCTCCGCGACTTGCGGTATTTAATGCTTCAAACCCTGCGACTCGCGGGGTTCAGAAATTCAGTTGACAGATTTAATCTTCAACGCGTTTTTTTCTTTATTTATTTATTTTTATTTTCTGTTTTCTGTTTTTTTTTTTAAATAAAAGATATTAAAATTAAACTTAAATTTTTATAAACTAAAATAAAAATAAAGAAACTTATAAAACTTAAATATTTAACAAAATCTAAAAAAAATACTTATATTTTTTGTTTTTCTTTTTATGTTTTCGAATAATTAAAACGTATTTTTACAAAAGCGAATTTTTAATAGAAGTAAGCTAAAAATTTTTTTTATTAGCGTTGCGCTTCCGGCGTTTAGAAAGTTCCCCGGCAGCGGCGCCAAAAATACTTGATGTCAAAGCAGAGGGGTATAAAATACTATTAATTTTTACAAGGAAACACTATTAAATACGATACAATTTTACACAAGATATTTATTTATTTATAGAATGGATATACTTAAACCTTGCTACAACACTTATAGGCAGTGTACCTAATCGTACAGTAGTGTAGTTTTTAGTAAGTCCGGTTCGTTCCACAGGGAAATCTTTAAACAAAGCTCAACGCTATATTAGTTTACTTTTATAAAAATACAAATATATATATATAAGTAATATTATTATTATAAAGGGGGGTTTTTACCGTTTAATGACCGGTTTGTCGATTTTAAGACTTTAGTCGCAGTTAAAACCTAATGTAAAATATTAAAAATAAATACAAGACTTAAATTAAAGCGTAAAGTAAATAACGATAATGAAATTTCGAATAATAAAAGTGCGATAAAATAAACTTGCGATAATTAAAGAGTACGATAATTAAAAGTGCAATTAAATAAAATAACAATAAAAATGCGATAATTAGAAGTGCAATTAAATATAAAATAAAAGAAATTAAATATGAAATAAAAGAATTATGCTTATTTAAACTTCCGTAATCATGATGTTTGACGTGTTGATTTTAGTTTTATGCCCATGGGTTAATTGTCCTTTGTCCTGGATTATTTAATATGTCTGTCTGGTTTTTGTCCATAACAGTCCATCAGTCATAAATATAAAGTGCGAGTGTCCTCGTCAAATTATTATTATACCCGAAGTTAAATATTCCAACTAATTGGGGATTCGAATTGTAACAAGGTTTTAATACTTTGTTTAATGAATACACCAGGTTATCGACTGCGTGTAAACCAAGGTTTTACTACTTTGTTAACAATTACACCAATTACCCTTGAATGTAATTTCACCCCTGTTTTAATTATTCTAGTGGCTATTAATCTATTCCCGTGTCCGGTTAAATGAACGATTATTCGTACATATAAATACCCCGCCCATCGTGTCCGATCGAGTGTATATGGTAATTTATAGGGACGCCCAATTGTAAATCTTTATATTAACATTAACAAACTTTCATTTAGTTAAACAAATATAAAGCCCATTAATAGCCCATAGTCTAATTTCCACAAGTGTCGTTCTTTTGTCCAAACCCCAATTATGGTACAAAGCCCAATTACCCAATTTTAGTAATTAGCCCAACATCATGATTACTTCGTTTTAAATAAGCATAATAATAACTTAGCTACGAGACATTAATGTAAAAAGGTTGAACATAACTTACAATGATTAAAAATAGCGTAGCGTTACACGGACAGAATTTCGACTTACACCCTTACAACATTCGCTAACATACCCTTATTATTAGGATTAAAATTAAAATTAAAATTAAAATTAAAATTATATATATATATTTTACGTATATAGATAGAGAGATGGATGGATATATTTTTTTTTGCGATCAGAATTCGTTTGCATTTATAGGGATTTTTGACTTTTGGGGCTCCGCGACTCGCGGCCATTTTGGCCTTCAAACTCCGCGAGTCGCGGAGGATGAATTTACAGCTCACACCCTTGGAGTCTTTCTCTGCCGACGGTTTTTAATATATATATATAATATATATATAATTAATATAATTAATTATATATTATATTATATTTATATACATAGTTAACTTGTAATTTTTAGTCCGTTGCGTCGAGCGTTAAGAGTTGACTCTGGTCCCGGTTCCGGATTTTCGAACGTCCTTGCGTACAATTTAATATCTTGTACTTTGCGTTTTGAATCTTGTACTCTTGTAATTTCGAGACGTTTCTTATCAATAATTGGAACCTTTTTTATTGTCTTTTGTACTTTTGAGCTTTTTGGTCGTTTGCGTCTTCAATTCGTCGAATCTGTCTTTTGTCTTCACCTTTTATTATTTAAACGAATATCACTTGTAAATAGAACAATTGCAACTAAAAGCTTGTCTTTCTTGAGGAATAATGCTATGAAATATATGTTCGTTTTTAGCATTATCACCTGGATTATTCAATATGTCCGTCTGGTTTTTGTCCATAACAGTCCATCAGTCATAAATATAAAGTGTGAGTGTCCTCGTCAAATTATCCTTATATCCGAAGTCAAATATTCCAACTAATTGGGGACTTAAACTGTAACAAGGTCTTAATACTTTGTTTAATAATTACATCAGGATATCGAGTGCGTGTAACCCAAGATTTTAATACTTTGTTAACAATTACGCCAAGTGTCCTTGTACATAATTCACCCTTGTTTTAATAAGTTCATTGACTATTAATCCATTCCCGTGTCCGGTTAAATGAACAATTATTAGTACTTATAAATATCCTGCCCATCGTGTCCGATCGAGTGTATATGGTTATTTATAGGTACGTCCAATTATAAATCTTTATATTAAATTAACAAACTATCATTTAATTAAACAAATATAAAGCCCATTAATAGCCCATAATCTAATTTCCACAAGTGTCGTTCTTTTGTCCAAACCCCAATTATGGTACAAAGCCCAATTACCCCATCTTAAATATTTAGCCCAACATCACGATTACTTCGGCTTAAATAAGCATAATAATAACTTAGCTACGAGACATTAAATTAAAAAGGTTGAACATAACTTACAATGATTAATAATAGCGTAGCGTTACACGGACAGAATTTCGACTTACACCCTTACAAGATTCGCTAACATACCCTTATTATTAAAATTAAAATTAAAATTAAAATTATAATATATATATTTATTTATACGTTGAGAGAAAGGAAAGAAAAAGATGTGTAAATAAATGGACAGAACACGCGAAATTTATAGGATGTCTGCTGCTACAGGACACCATGCGATCGCATGGTTTTTGGCCTTCCTGGCCATGCAATCGCATGGCCTACTTTTTCAGCTCACATGTCTTTGTTTTCTTCTTTGCCGACGTTTTATATATATAATGTAATATATATATAATTTTAAGAATTATTTATATATTATATTATATTTTTGTGCATAGTTTGTAACGACCCGGATTTTTTCGATCGTTTTATACATATAAGATTAATATTTACATAAATTAAATATTACCAACATGATAAACAATCCAAATTGTTGAGTCTTGTGTTTTTGAAAAGAGTTTTACACAACGTTTGACCGTCCAATTTGATCGATGATATCACGAACTATATAACATACAATAATTATACGATTGTGTACATATACGTATTTATACATATTTAACATGATCTAAGGATAGTTTAACATCTCATTGTGTACTAATAACAATGAGTTATAAGTATACTTTGAGAGTACTAACTTAAGTTTTCAAAACGGTAACTATACGTAACGTTCTTTGACATATATACCTATAACCTATAATGCTTATATAAGTATCGTATAAATACGTATTTAATCACTTTTAAAGGGCTTAAATACATAAAACAATATAAGTATATTCACAAAAAAATAGTTATATTTGAATTCTCGTTCCGTTTCCTCAAGATTTCTACAAGTATATCAAGGGTATATGTAACCGTATCATACCCAGCTTCTATACGTATTTACTATTGGTATATACACATCACAATCACTTTATTAGCAGCCATGATTCAGCAAATTTTGGATCTTAGCATGCATGATTAATCAATTTGGCATATTACAAGACTTTTACACAATATTACAAACTTATACATCATTTCACCACCATTTATACTCCATTCCATTTTCATTTTTACTACACATTTTCTCTAGCTAAATACACCTACTTGTAAGCTTCATTCACCTCTAAGAAATCCAGTAAAAACTCTCTCAAGAATCACCTTAATAACCATCATATTAAGATCAAACAAGAACACTACAAGATACTACTTTCATTTCAAGTCTATATTCTAAGTTTACATCCAATCTTTCAATCCAACTTCACCACTCTTTAGGATTAAGATT
This sequence comes from Rutidosis leptorrhynchoides, assembly GCF_046630445.1. Taxonomy (NCBI): domain Eukaryota; kingdom Viridiplantae; phylum Streptophyta; class Magnoliopsida; order Asterales; family Asteraceae; genus Rutidosis; species Rutidosis leptorrhynchoides. The sequence goes on from NC_092339.1 coordinate 259,645,739, forward strand.
ATTTCCTATCTTTTCCAGTAACTTTATCCAAGTAACTTGAGGAAGTAACCTTGTTCATAATCTTATTCGATTCATATTCATATAGCTATCTTATTTTGGGTTATAAATTATAACAACAAGAACATAGTTTGAATGATTTCAAACTTGTTCGCAAACTAAATAGATCCTTCTAACTTGACTTTTAAACACTTCAAGACCATTAATATATCATACTAATATTCTAACTTAACAAGATACAACTTGTTTTTACAAAGAACACCTTAAAACTGAATCTACGTCGTCGGAGTGCAACCGGGGGCTGTTTTGGGTTGGATAATTAAAAACCATCTTAAACTATGAATTGGTAGTTTATATTCTGGAAAAATGATATTTCTTATGAATATGTTAATATATAAAAATCTAATGGTATAACTCAAAGTATAAGTATTTTTATAAAAATGATCATCTAGATGTTGTTTTTATGATGGAAATGATCACTTTCATAAGATTCACCCAAGTTTGACCTATAACCTGTGATTTCAAATGTAAACCAAGGTATTTACAGTTCATATTCATAAATAATGACTCGATCCAAGGAAGTGGCAAGTTGAATCAACAAAAATGGAGTTGTATTGAAGAAACTACGACTAAAACAAAATCGGGTATCCGAAGCTAGTTTAGTTACGAAAATATTTTGACTAAAACCAAACTAATCATATCTTGGCTAATTAACATGATATTTTACATATATTTACTCATGATTTGATTTTACATATTTCAGGACCACCCGTAAACAACACGAGAAGATTAATTATAAGACCTCATGATTGTACGCAACACGTCATTTGACAACACGGTACTTTATGTACGCAACACGTCATTTGACAACACGGTACCATGGGTCGAGATTAATTTCAATCAATACAAATACGATGGGGTCTTTATTTATTTTATTGAGCAACTAATTGTGGACCACTAACATCGGACTGCTAATTACGGACTAATAGATATTAAAAGTATTATAAGTATATATGTAACGATTATTTGAAAAGAAAATATGTTAATATATTATATATATGGTTAGGTTCGTGATATCTATCAGAGACCAAGTCGTGTTAAATATCTTCAAGGCAAAAGTGAGTATATAGTCCCACTTTTAAACTCTAAATATTTCGGGATGAGAATACATGCATTTTATGATTTACGTTATGGACACAAGTGATTAAAAATATATATTCTACGTTGAGTTTTACCACTGGCATACTTCCCTGTAATTTGGTAACTACTATTTACATGCGGTATTGTAAACGCGAATCCTGTTGATAGATCTATCGGGCCTGACAACCCCAACCAGACTGGACGACCAGTATTCAACGGTTGCACAGTACTTCGTTTCGGTGACTACACTTGGTACAGTGTAGTGAGATTTCATAATAAAGGGAATATGCGATGTTGATTAAATGTTAAGTATGGTTATCAAGTACTCAACCACTTAGAATATTTTTATTAAAACGTTTATGTATATGAAATCTTGTGGTCTATATTTATAACGCTGCTAGCATTAAACCTATATCTCACCAACTTTATGTTGACGTTTTAAGCATGTTTATTCTCAGGTGATAAATAAAAGCTTCCACTGTATTATGCCGAATTTAAGCAAGATTTGGAGTATGCATATTTGTGTCAAAAATAAAACTGCATATCGGAAGATTTGTAATGTGAAATATGTTGGAAATCGTATTGTTATTATCAAATGTAAAGTTTGTAAGACTAAGATTATCGCTAAACGATAATCATTATTATGTTGTTTAAGCCTTTGGTTATAATAAAGATTATGGTTTGTATCATAAAAACGTATGCAGATTTTTATAAATGTCACATATAGATGTCAATACCTCGCAATGACACCAATGAGCACGTGACGTTTATATTCGATATGAACGGGACGCTTCATAGTTGACTTGTAATTTTAGCTCCGTTGCGTCGCGCGTTAAGAGTTGACTCTGGTCCCGGTTCCAGATTTTCGAACGTCTTTGCGTACAATTTAATATCTTGTATTTTGCGTTTCGCGTCTTGTACTCTTGTAATTTTGAGACGTTTCTCATCAATAATTTGAACCACTTTGATGATACTTTGTACTTTTTAGCTTTTTGGTCGTTTGCGTCTTAAATTCGTCGAATCTGTCTTTTGTCTTCACCTTTTATTATTTAAACGAATATCACTTGTAAATAGAACAATTGCAACTAAAAGCTTTTCTTTCTTGAGGGATAATGCTATGAAATATATGTTCGTTTTTAGCATTATCACGGTTTCCAGGCCAGATTATGGGCTGCTACAGTGTCGGGCCGAGTGATTTTTATATTTTTTTTCTGTTAAAATATATAAGATATAAATATATTTAGTATATAAATATTACTTACTAGTTTTATAACTTTTTCACAATAAATAAAAATATAAACTTTTTAATTTAACTAAACTTAAAAATATAGATATATTTTTCTTTTTCTTGTTTTTATAAAATATTTATGTAAACAAATAAAAACTTATATTTAAAAAAAACTAAAATAAAAATAAAGAAACTTTATAATTTTATATATATATTTAACAAACTCTTAAGAATATATATATTTTGTTTTTTTTATATATATAGCGTTTCGCTTTCGGCGTTTAAGCAGTTCCCCGGCAGTGGCGCCAAAAATACTTGATGTGCATAGAGGTGTATACGAAATAGTTATATTTTTATTGCGAAATACTATTAAATACGATACAATTTTACACAAGTTATTTATTTATTTATAGAGTGGATATACCTAAACCTTGCTACAACACTTATAGGCAGTATACCTAATCGTACAGTAGTGTAGTTTTTAGTAAGTCTGGTTCGTTCCACAGGGAGCTAGCCAAGTTTAAAGCTATATTTTTAAAACTATATTTGTAAATATATAAATATATATATAAGTAGTATTATTATTATAAAAGGGGGTTTTTTCCATTTAATGACCGGTTTGTCGATTTTAAAACTTTAGTCGCAGTTAAAACCTAATGTAAAATATTAAAAATAAAACTTAATTTAAAGTAAATGACAATAATTAAAGTGCGATAAATTAAAATGCGATAAAATGACAATAAATAAAATTGCGATAATTAAAAAGTACGATAATTAAAAGTGCAATTAAATAAAATGACAGTAAATAAAATTGCGATGAAATATGAAATAAAGGAATTATGCTTATTTAAACTTCCGTAATCATGATGTTCGACATGTTGATTTGTGTTTATTACCATGGGTTAATTGTCCTTTGTCCTGGATAATTCAATATGTCCATCTGGTTTTCGTCCATAACAGTCCATCAGTCATAAATATAAAGTGAGAGTATCCTCGTCAAATTATTCTTATATCCGAAGTCAAATATTCCAACTAATTGGGGACTTAAACTATAATTACACCAATTTTCCTTGTATGTAATTCACCCCTGTTTTAATAAGTCCATTGACTATTAATCCATTTCCGTGTCCAGTTAAATGAACGATTATTATTACTTATAAATAACCCACCCATCGTGTCCGATCGAGTGTATATGGTTATTTATAGGTACATCCAATTGTAAATCTTTATATTAAATTAACGAACTATCATTCAATTAAACAAATATAAAGCCCATTAACAGCCCATAGTCTAATTTCCACAAGTGTCGTTCTTTTGTCCAAACCCCAATTATGGTACAAAGCCCAATTACCCAATTTTAATATTTAGCCCAACATCATGATTACTTTGGCTTAAATAAGTATAATAATAACTTAGCTACGAGACATTAATTTAAAAAGGTTGAACATAACTTACAATGATTAATAATAGCGTAGCGTTATACGGACAGAATTTCGACTTATACCCTTATTATTATTAAATTAAAATTAAAATTAAAATTATAATATATATATATATATATATATATATATATATATATATATATATATATATATATTACGTGAGATATAGAGTAGAGAAAGATGTATTAACATTCGACCAAAACTGCGCCTTTTATAGGAATGTGGCCAGAAAAAGTAGGTCATGCGAACGCATGGAAATTAGGCCTCCAGGCCATGCGATCGCATGAAGCAGGAATCCAGCTCACATTTCTTTGTCTCCTAGTTTGCCGACGGTTTATATATATAATTTTAAGAATTATTTATATATTATATTATATTTATGTGCATAGTTGACTTGTAATTTTTAGTCCGTTGCGTCGAGCGTTGAGAGTTGACTCTGGTCCCAGTTCGGATTTTCGAACGTCCTTGCGTACTATTTAATATCTTGTACTTTGCGTTTTGCGGCTCGTACTCTTGTAATTTTGAGACATTTCTCATCAATAATTTGAACCTCTTGGATTGTACTTTGTACTTTTGAGCTTTTTGGTCATTTGCGTCTTCAAATCGTCGAATCTGTCTTTTGTCTTCACCTTTTATTATTTAAACGAATATCACTTATAAATAGAGCAATTGCAACTAAAAGCTTGTCTTTCTTGAGAGATAATGCTATGAAATATATGTTCGTTTTTAGCATTATCATATACAATGTTTTGACATATCATATTGACGTCATCTATATATATTATTTGGAACAACCATAGACACTCTATATGCGGTAATGCTCGAGTTAGCTATACAGGGTTGAGGTTGATTCCAAAATAATATATATACTTTGAGTTGTGATCGAGTCTGAGACTTGTTTACACTGGGTCGTGGATTGATTCGAGATAATATATATTGATTTATTTATGTACTACTAACTGTGAACAATTAATTGTGGACTACTAACGTTGGACTGTTAACTTAACAAATTTAATTCGATAAAACGTAATAAAATATGTTGTGAATATATTTCGATCATACTTTGATATGTATGTATATATTTGTTATAGGTTCGTGAATCGACCCGTGGCCAAGTCTTATTTTCTGACGAAGTGAAAATACGTGAAAGTGAGTTATAGTCCCACTTTTTAAAATCTAATATTTTTGGGATGAGAATACATGCAGTTTTATAAATGTTTTACAAAATAGACACAAGTACTTGAAACTACATTCTATGGTTGAATTATCGAAATCGAATATGCCCCTGTTAGCTTGGTAGCCTAAGAATTAGGGAACTGGCCCCTAATTGACGCGAATCCTAAAGATAGATCTATGGGCACTAACAAGCCCCAGTCAGAGAATTTGAACTGCTTTAGTACTTCAATTTTATCATGTCCGAAGGGAGTCCCGGAATGATGGGGATATTCTATATGCATCTTGTTAATGTCGGTTACCAGGTGTTCACCATACGAATGATTTTTATCTCTATGTATGGGATATATATTTATGAGAAATGGAAATGAAATCTTGTGGTCTATTATTATTATTATTATTATTATTATTATTATTATTATTATTATTATTATTATTATTATTATTATTATGATATAGGTTAAACGTATAACTCACCAACATTATTGTTGACGTTTTAAGCATGTTTATTCTCAGGTGATTATTAAAAGCTTCCGCTGTTGCATGCTAAATTAAGGATAAGAATTGGAGTCAGGATGCTTGTAATATATTGTTTAAAAAAACTACATTCGGAGATTTAAATCGATGTGTAATAATATTGTAAACCATTATGTAATCGTCGTCTGAAAAATGTTATCTTTTAGATTATCATTACTTGATAATCTACGTTATGGTTTTAAAATCTTTATCGATAAAATAAAGGTTATGGTTTATTTTAAAAACGAATGCAGTCTCTGAAAAACATCTCATATAGAGGTCAATACCTCGCAAGGAAATCAATTAATATGAAACGTTTATAATCGATATAAACGGGACATTTCAGGTGGTATCAGAGCGTTGGTCTTAGAGAACCAGAAATTTGCATTAGTGTGTCTTATCGAGTTTGTTAGGATGCATTAGTGAGTCTGGACTTCGACCGTGTTTTTCTTTAAAAAAAATTGCTTAACACGTTTGTTGGAAACTATATATTTTTACATGTAAATATTATGTGATATATTAATCTCTTAACGTGCTTGCTATTGTGTGATAGATGTCTACCTCTAGTACAAATCCCATCGACTCACCCAATAATAACGAAGATTCGAATGTATTTTGGGAAGATTCACAAATTCCAGAAGAATAAGAAGAACCGAAAGAAGAAGAACCGGAAGAAGAGAAACCGGAAGAAGAGGAACCGGAAGAAGAGGTTCTGAAGGAGGAAATATTAAGAACTACAGAAAAATAGATAAATAAAAGAAAATCCCCAACCAATGGACCAAAATTTAAAATGGTCAATGGTGTTTCCGCCAAGGAAGAAAAATATTGGGAAAATTACCAATTTTCTGATGAATCGGATCCCGACGAGGATTCCGATGATGTTATAGAAATTACCCCAGCTCAATTTAATATAGCAAAAGAATATAATAAGGGAAAAGCTATCAAAATAGAGAAACCCGAGTCCAAAACCGATGAACTTTATGTTAACATGAAATATCTCGATGTGATATATCGTAAACACCCGTATTTCTTAAACTTTAACTATAACCCGGGAACATCTAAACCACCAGGTTTTTCTAAACCATTTGTGAAAATGATGGCTCGTATTAGAGGAGCACCATGTATCCCTAGGAAATTAGCAAAACGAACCAGGTCCGAGGAGGAAGAAACAAGTGAGTCGGAATAAAGAATTGTAATCATGTTGTGTAATAGGTGTACTGTAGTGTGCTTGTACTTTTATGTTGTATGTAAAAATTGCTTGTAAGATTTGTATTCTATCATCCTTTACAATATCTAATTTTTCATCTCTTTTGTAGTATAAAAATACAAAATGGATGTTAAGGATAGACGACCGAATATTTTAGAAGACCTACCAGAAGATATGATTGATGAAATCTTGTCTAGAGTTGGTCAGAATTCATCGGCTCAATTGTTTACGGCGAGATTAGTTTGTAGGAAATTTGACAGACGTTCTAGGAATGCCTTGGTTTATAAAAGGCTTTCCTTCGATAGATGAGGTATATCGCATTGGGGAGACCTTAAGTTACGCCATGTTTTCTTTAAGGCACTGTGTGCGGGAAACCCTAATGCAATTTTTCGCTACGGGTTGAGAGCCTATTTTGACTCGACATATCCCAACATAGGACTTCGTTCTTTAGACAGAGCTTCAAACATGCAACTTAAAGAAGCATGTTATGTTTATGGGTTAGTGATGTTCGCTTCTCACCAAATTAAGAAAAAGAACTTCGGATTGCTACTCCTTAATAAAACATTCCCACAGGTGACGGATTCAATAGTTGGGGTGAGAAATAAGGTTTTTAACTTGTTACAGGGCTGTTGGATATTTTGTAACCCCCATCCTTTTGACGATGTTACAATGTGCTTCCTTGCCAACGGTCACAACGGTTATTCCCCACTTGATCTAGGATGGGAAATAGTACTAGTAAAACCCGAATGCATGACATGTTGTGGTCTTATGAATTACGTGTCTTTATCGCCTTCACTGAATAGTTTGAGTTTCACTAGAATTGTCTTAACAGCTGCCTGGTATTTTGGTCATCGTGTGGTTTATTTCATGCTGTATGTAAAATAACGGTATTGTATGATTGTATGATATTGTATCGAAAATTTAAGCGTGAAATGTTAATGAATTAAAGTTTTTCGTGATAGAATATTATGTTGACAGTAGTAGTAATTTTTGTACTAGCTATTAAGTAAGAACTTTAACAGGTAGGTAATACCCTAATCAGAATTATAAAACGCTAATATGAAGAAAAAACTTTTATAATAAGTTCATATTATGCTACAAAATACTACTCTTAATATTCTATATGATTAACTTAATTCTTGTGGCTATTTTTGAAGGAAATGGCACCGACTACTAGGCAGAACTTGAATATGAGGGAGGAAGATTTCCGTGCATTCCTTGCTGGAAATTTAGCTGCAGTACAAGCTGCGATGAAAAATAACAATAACTGTGAATCCAGCAATGGAACAAATTCCACAAGAAATCGTGTATGATGCTCCTACAAGGAATTCACTGCCTACAAACATCTGGAATTCGATGGAACCAATGGACCAATCGGATTAAAACGGTGGACTGAGAAGGTCGAATCGGTGTTTGCCATAAGTAAATGTACTGAAGAAGACAAGGTAAAGTACGCTACGCATACCTTCACGGGTAATTCGTTAACATGGTGGAACACTTATCTCGAGCAGGTGGGACAAGATGCTGCTTACGCATTACCATGGTCAGCATTCAAACACCTGATGACTGAACAGTACCGTCCCAGAAATGAGGTCAATAAGCTCAAGGTAGAGCTTAGTGGATTACGAGCGCAAGGATTCGACATTACCACGTACGAACGACAATTCACAGAGTTGTTCCTATTGTGTCCAAGAGTGTTCGAAGATGAAGAAGAGAAGATCGATGCATTTGTAAAAGGGTTATCAGAAAGGATCCAAGAAGATGTGAGTTCACACGAGCCCGCCTCCATACAAAAGGCAAGTCGAATGGCTCACAAACTCATAAACCAGATTGAGGGAATAATTAAAGAGTAGGCGGCCGAAGAGGCCAACATGAAACAAGTCAAGAGAAAGTGGGAGGAAAACAGTGACAAGAGTCACCAATCCAAAAACAACAATCACAACATCAATCGCAACAACTATCCCAACAACCACAACATCAATCGCAACAACATCAATCGCAATTCCAGCAACAACTACAATAACCACCATAACAACCACAACAAACGTCCCAACAAGAACAACTACAACAATTACAACAACAATTACAACCGCAACAACAACAATTCCTATAACAACAAGAAGCAGAAACAACCATGTCAAAGGTGTGAAGAGTACCATCCAAATGTGTTCTGCACGACATTTTGTACCAAGTATAATAGAAATGGTCATGGTACGACGAAGTGTGAGGTCTACGGACCGATGAATAACAGAATTAAAGGAACAAATAATGTCGGAACAAATAATACCGCTGTAGTTTGTGATGGATGTGGAAAACTGGGCCACATTATTATAAATTTCCCGAATCAGGTGAATACTAATGGACAAGGCCGCGGAAGAGTTTTCAATATTAATGCGCCAGAAGTGCAGGAAGACCCGGAGCTTGTTACGGGTACGTTTCTTATTGACAATAAATCTGCTTATGTTTTATTTGATTCGGGTGCGGATAGAAGCTATATGAGTAGAGATTTTTGTGCTAAATTAAGTTATCCATTGATGCCTTTGGATAATAAATTTTTACTCGAATTAGCAAACGGTAAATTAATTACAGCAGATAAAATATGTCGGATTCGAGAAATTAAACTGGTTAGCGAAACATTTAAGATTGATTTGATACCAGTAGAGTTAGGGAGTTTTGATGTGATAATTGGCATGGACTGGTTGAAAGAGGTGAAAGCAGAGATCGTTTGTTACAAAAATGTGATTCGCATTATGCCCGAAAAGAGAAAACCCTTAATGGTGTACGAAGAGAAGAACAACGCGAAGTTAAATCTTATTAGTAATTTAAAGGCGCAAAAGCTAATAAGAAAAGGTTGCTATGCCATTCTAGCACACATCAAAGAAGTCAAACCCGAAGAAAAGAACATCAATGATGTTCCCGTCGTAAAAGAATTTCCTGATGTATTTCCGAAAGAATTACCGGGACTACCTCAACACCGATCTGTTGAATTTCAAATAGATCTTTTACCAGGAGCTGCACCAATAGCTCGTGCTCCATACAGACTCGCACCCAGTGAAATGAAAGAACTCCAAAGCCAATTACAAGAACTTTTAGAGCGTGGTTTCATTCGACCAAGCACATCACCGTGGGGAGCTCCTGTTTTGTTTGTCAAAAAGAAAGATGGTACATTCAGGTTGTGTATCGACTACTGATGTAAAGACCCATCCTAATCCATCTGGACGAATACATTACATTTGGTTACATCACGAGGTACTTGACCTCTATATGATACATTTTACAAACATTGCATTCGTTTTTTTAAAAGACAAACTTTCTTCACATCGAAAGTTGATAGTAAGCATACCATTTCATAATACATCCAACTATAATTGACTTAATAATAATCTTGATGAACTCAATGACTCGAATGCAACGTCTTTCAAAATATGTCATGAATGACTCCAAATAATATCCTTATAATGAGCTAATTCACAGCGGAAGATTTTTTTAATACCTGAGAATAAACATGCTTTAAAGTGTCAACCAAAAGGTTGGTGAGTTCATAGGTTTATCATAAACAATAAAATTCATCATTTTAATAGACCACAAGATTTAATATTCCCATTTCCCATAAACATCATTCATAAAATTCATACATATGGATTGAACACCTGGTAATCGACCTTAACAAGTTGCATATAGAATATCCTCATCATTCTGGGACAACTTCGGACATGATAAATTCGCCATCATTCAGGGAAAACTTCGGACATGATAAATTCGCCATCATTCCGGGAAAACTTCGGACATGATAAATTCGACATCATTCCGGGAAAACTTCGGACATGATAAATTCGCCATCATTCCGGGATAACTTAGGACATGATAAATTCTCCATCATTTCGGGAAAACTTCGGACATGATAAAAAGGGCATATTCGATTTCGATAATTCAACCATAGAATGTAGTTTCGATTACTTGTGTCTATTTTGTAAAACAGTTATAAAAGTATTTCATCTATTCGCAGTTCAAAAATATATTTCAAAAGCATTTAATAAAGCAGTTGTAAAAACAGCGCATGTATTCTCAGTCCCAAAAATGTAAAGAGTAAAAGGGAATCAAATGAACTCACCATACTGTATTTTGAAGTAAAAATACATATGACGACATTGAACAAAAGTAGGGTTGGCCTCGGATTCACGAACCTATATTATTTGCATATATGTTAACACTCATATTTGAAATCAAACAAATATGTATATAAATTTATTAGTTATATGGTTTTCATGTATTCATTTTATATATTTTAACTAATATGATATTAAGTTTGTTATGTTTTATATATATATATATATATATATATATATATATATATATATATATATATATATATATATATATATATATATATATATATATATATTATTTGTTTGTTAAAACAGTATTTTAATAATACTAAGATAATATTTGAAATAATATAATGATAACATCAGTAGTTTTAATAAGATGGATAATTTAATAATAATGGTAATGATATTAATAATTTTGATATTACTACATAATACCTAATAATAATAATAATAATAATAATAATAATAATAATAATAATAATAATAATAATAATAATAATAATAATAATAATAATAATAATAATAATAATAATAACTGTAACCCTAATCATAAAAATAATAATAATAAATGATACTTAATACTTGTATTAGTAATAATAATAATACTAATAATAGTTATAATACTAATAATACTAATAATAACAATAATAATATTAAAAATGATAAAAATAAATAATAATAAGAATTATACCCTCATGAAATTTTATGTGATCTTTGTCATCATACCCATTTTATCACCACCAATATACTCCGTTCGTTATCATTTTATATCAACGCCAACGTCATCAACATAACCCCGATCATCATAATCATAACCATAATCATAATCATAATCATAACCATACTCGTACCCATCATCATCATTTTCATTATTTTCGGTAACATTATTTAACTTAATCATGTCATCACCTATATTATTATAATCAATTCATAATCATCATCTCCTCTTATCATCTTCCACCTCATAACCAAATCGTGGTTATCATTGATATCGTGTTTAACTAACACCAACCTCTTTTTACTCGTATCGAATTTTAATAAACGTTATCACTATACCCGTATATATCTTAATATTCCTCATCACTCATAATATGTCATAGTAGTTCAACATGACCGAAACTGGGTCACAACCCACCATTACAAGCACGACCCAAATAACAAAAAAAAAAAAAATTTGAGCCCAACCTTTAGCAATTCAAACGAAATTATGATAGTCCAAATAATAATTGTGGCCCAAGGAAGTTTTCGATTTTAAATAAAGAGAGGATTACGAAATAGGAGCTGGTAACCAGGATTTATAGCAGCCGATATTTTATATTGCAAGTTGCCCAAGTGATGTAAACAAATTTGAATTTTGTCGGCCATCATAATAAAGAAAGATTAACACGCGATAAACACTTTACCCCATAATTATTTTTCTATATCATTATAAAAGGAAATTTTTGTGATGGTGAGTTTAGGGTTGGGTTTACAGCATAAAGAAAACATAAAATAATTGGAGTTTGAAATCGGAAGTTTAAGGTGTTTGATTTCTTGATTTTACACATGGATTGAAGGTGGTTACATGGACTGTGGTCCTCAATTATTTACAGCAAAAAGCGTTGCCTTTTGGCCTGTTTTAGATCGACAAGGAAAAGAAAAAGGAAGGAAACAAAATATGAGGTAATGGCGGCTTGTTCAGGGTTTTGTTCTTGTTGATCGTGATTGAATGTAATCGAGAAAAACAGATGCACAAGCATAGCGGTAGCAGGGATCATGGAGGTGACGAAGATGGTCGTTGTAGGAAAGTAAATGAAATGGAGGTGAAGATGGGTCTCGATTAAAACATAAAAAGAAAGAACAAAACGTAGCAGGTTGTAGTTACAAACATGAAAACATTAAACTTAAGTAACGAAGGGAAGAATGTGAGTTTTTGGTTGCAACCTTTTGAATACGGTCGTTATCCATTTCTGTAACATCATTCCTCATCAATATCATTAACGTCACCGTAGCATCATCATTAGCATCACGTAACATTTCTATCATCATTTCATTCGATAAACAGTAGACACACATTAAAAGGGCATTAGTTGCAGTCGAGCAGTACTATTTATAGCAGTAGTGTGTGGTTTTTTTCATTGTTGAAGTGGGTGGTGATGGAGTGGATGGTGAGATTGGGTTTGATCGAACAAGATGGTGGCTTGTAAGGTGATAAATTGTTTCTTCGATCTAGAAGGTAATGGTGGTGTTATAAGATGGTCGTGGAAAGTGATCAGTGGTTGTCTAGGTGAAGTAGTCGATGTGTTGGAGAATGAGAAGGTGGTTATAGCTGAAGTTTAATAGAAATTGATGAGGTTAATCGAATAATTGAAGCAGTTCACATATTTGTTATCTAGTGAAGGTGATCGACATGCTTTATTCCACCAAACAAGAAAACAAATAAAAAAATTGAAGCTTAACGATCTGTTTTACAGAAATTGAAGATTTGATATAAACATGTAACTTATTGTAGACCAAAACAAAAATTTAATACAGTTTTGATAGCTACTGGTAATAAAAACGTACGATTTATATGTCCTTTTATTCAATTTAAATTAATAATTAATATATATATTATTAATAATAATAATATTAGATAACAATAATATTAATTACAGGAATAATAATAATATTTTTTAGATAGAAATACTAATAATAAAAATGAAGATAATATGATAACATTAATAATAACAACAATGAAAATTTTAATAAAATAATAAGTTTAATAATAATTAATAATTATAGTAATAATAATAATAATAATTTTTGAAAATAATGATATAAATAATGACATTAATAATAATAATAAATATAACAAATTTGTATATGTCAAATTTCATATTTATATCATGATATTATTAATATTGTTATGTATTTTAATAATATAGTGAAAGTAACAACATTATTACAATAACTATGTATATATTATTACTTATGTAATTTTAAATCATATGACATATTATATAACAAGAATATTTATTACTTATACAATTTATGTATATTATAATATATTAATAATTATTAATAGAAATTATATATGGATTCATAATAATATCATATATATATATATATATATATATATATATATATATATATATATATATATATATATATATATATATATATATATATATACCTATATTCTTTTTAATTGTAACTTAATTATTCTAACTATTATTTTACATTTTAAATTCAAATTAATTAAGGTATACTTTATTAAGCCCAAATATTATCTATTCTTATTTTTTTATATAATATATACACATATTTATTTATAAATAATTGTTCGTGAATCGTCGGGATTGGTCAAAGGTAATTGAATATATATGAATGTTGTTTCAAAAATTTCGAGACTCAACATTACAGACTTTGCTTATCGTGTCGAAATCAAATATAGATTAAGTTTAAATTTGGTCAACAATTTCCAGGTTGTCACAGTACTTACCCGTTAAAGAAATTTCGTCCCGAAATTTGAGTGTGGTCGTCATGGCTAACAATAAAATGTTTTCATGACGAATATAAGTTGGTAAATAGAGTTTTATCATTATTGATTAATATAGATAAAACAATTCGATTATGTGAAGCGTATGAGTGAAGCTGTCACAAAAGATTGAAATTAGGAATTAAGGATTCGTCTCAACTTTTGACGTAGTCACGGTGGATTTCCTGAATTCAAGGGAAAAGATAGAACTATCAAGATAATATGTCTTGGATATGTTTAGAGATTAGATAGTATGTAAGAGTCGTGTAACATGGCACATGATAACGTTATGGTCTGTGAATCATCACGTTCCATTAGAAACTCATCATGACTTACTGTAATATAATCACGTTGATCAAGTGTCATTATATTATACTAACTCATGCTTCAGTTCTCAAAACTACTTCAAAAACATTCATATTTTAAATTCAAATTTTTCAGAATTTAGAAACTAAAATAGTTTCCTTTCTGATGTAACACAGGTAGCGCGAAGAGATAAATTATTTCAGATAAGAATAGTTATGAAAATATTTTCAGAAATATGGAGGATATTTATAATGAAAGATATCATGATATCTTAGAATTTTCTAATGTTGATGGACGATGATGAAGATTGTCCGTAAAGGTTTAGAGTCAGGAGCAAGGTATTCGTTAAAGATTTCATCAGAAACAGAATCATCAGGATTCTTTATGTACAAGTTTAGTCCTTGTGATTTATTCAGAGTCTCCCTCATGATTTGCTCAATTCATTTTTTCAGTATAAAAATCTTTGAGCTTTTTCAACACTCCATTCTTTATCATCAAACTTTTGACTGTTAAAGTTATCAACAGTTTTCGCTGTTTCATCAGCTTTCTCAAAATTCAACTGATTCGTAGACTAAAGTGCTTTTCAGAATTTCAGAATGGGAGATCATAATTCTAAGAGATAAAGGTTATAATAAGGCTAATCCAAATGAAAGTCGAAGTTGATTTGCTGGAGCTGTGACAAAATTGGCTAATTTGAAGAGGAATTGTAAAGTTATTTTCTGTAATAACAACGCTAAAGGAGCTATCACAGATACGTGTTAAACGTTTACTCAGGTTCCGAATGTTTTCAGGTGCATAACTATGTGCATAAATCTTTCCTTCCGTAGATGAGATGCAGTTGGTTCATTCTCTCGATTGAGGTTTTTCAAGAATTATGAAAGGTTTGAATGCAGATTGTAATCGTCAAGATACAAAGGAGGTTTATGATGAAATCAAGTGGCAAACTTTAAGAATTGTTTAGTTTCATATGTTATAATCAATATTTTAATTCATTTTAATTGTCTAATGTTTGTAGTCCACAATTAGTAATTAAATAATTCATATATAATATTCTAATTAATTAATACGTATCGTGACCCATTTTATACATGTCTCAAACTCGATCACAACTCAAAGTATATATATTATTGTAGAGTCAACCTCAACCATGTATAGCTAACTCGGTCATTACCGCATATAGAGTGTCTAGGGTTATTCCAAATAATATATATAGATGCATCGATATTGAAATGTCCCGTTCTTATTGATTAAAAACGTTCCATATTAATTGATTTCGTTGCGAGGTTTTGACCTCTATATGAGACGTTTTTCAAAGACTGCATTCATTTTTAAAACAAACCATAACCTTTATTTCATAAATAAAGGTTTGAAAAGCTTTACGTAGATTATCAAATAATGATAATCTAAAATATTCTGTTTACACACGACCATTACATAATGGTTTACAATACAAATATGTTACATCGAAATCAGTTTCTTGAATGCAGTTTTTACACAATATCATACAAACATGGACTCCAAATCTTGTCCTTATTTTAGTATGCAACAGCGGAAGCTCTTAATATTCACCTGAGAATAAACATGCTTTAAACGTCAACAAAAATGTTGGTGAGTTATAGGTTTAACCTATATATATCAAATCGTAACAATAGACCACAAGATTTCATATTTCAATACATATCCCATACATAGAGATAAAAATCATTCATATGGTGAACACCTAGTAACCGACATTAACAAGATGCGTATATAAGAATATCCCCATCATTCCGGGACACCCTTCGGATATGATATAAATTTCGAAGTACTAAAGCATCTGGTACTTTGGATGGGGTTTGTTAGGTCCAATAGATCTATCTTTAGGATTCGCGTCAATTAGGGTGTCTGTTCCCTAATTCTTAGATTACCAGACTTAATAAAAAGGGGCATATTCGATTTCGATAATTCAACCATAGAATGTAGTTTCACGTACTTGTGTCTATTTTGTAAATCATTTATAAAACCTGCATGTATTCTCATCCCAAAAATATTAGATTTTAAAAGTGGGACTATAACTCACTTTCACAGATTTTTACTTCGTCGAGAAGTAAGACTTGACCACTGTTGATTCACGAACCTATAACAATATATACATATATATTAAAGTATGTTCAAAGTATATTTACAACACTTTTAATATATTTTGATGTTTTAAGTTTATTAAGTCAGCTGTCCTCGTTAGTAACCTACAACTAGTTGTCCACAGTAAGATGTACAGAAATAAATCGATAAATATTATCTTGAATCAATCCACGACCCAGTGTATACGTATCTCAGTATTGATCACAACTCAAACTATATATATTTTTGAATCAACCTCAACCCTGTATAGCTAACTCCAACATTCACATATAGAGTGTCTATGGTTGTTCCGAAATATATATAGATGTGTCGACATGATAGGTCGAAACATTGTATACGTGTCTATGGTATCTCAAGATTACATAATATACAATACAAGTTGATTAAGTTATGGTTGGAATAGATTTGTTACCAATTTTCACGTAGCTAAAATGAGAAAAATTATCCAATCTTGTTTTACCCATAACTTCTTCATTTTAAATCCATTTTGAGTGAATCAAATTGCTATGGTTTCATATTGAACTCTATTTTATGAATCTAAACAGAAAAAGTATAGGTTTATAGTCGGAAAAATAAGTTACAAGTCGTTTTTGTAAAGGTAGTCATTTCAGTCGAAAGAACGACGTCTAGATGACCATTTTAGAAAACATACTTCCACTTTGAGTTTAACCATAATTTTTGGATATAGTTTCATGTTCATAATAAAAATAATTTTCTCAGAATAACAACTTTTAAATCAAAGTTTATCATAGTTTTTAATTAACTAACCCAAAACAGCCCGCGGTGTTACTACGACGGCGTAAATCCGGTTTTACGGTGTTTTTTGTGTTTCCAGGTTTTAAATCATTAAGTTAGCATATCATATAGATATAGAACATGTGTTTAGTTAATTTTAAAAGTCAAGTTAGAAGGATTAACTTTTGTTTGTGAACAAGTTTAGAATTAACTAAACTATGTTCTAGTGATTACGAGTTTAAACCTTCGAATAAGATAGTTTTATATATATGAATCGAATGATGTTATGAACATCATTACTACCTAAAGTTTAGTAGGTAAACCTACTGGAAGTGACAAGAAAAGATCTAGCTTCAAATGATCTTGGATGGCTTGAAAGTTCTTGAAGTAGGATCATGACACAAAAACAAGTTCAAGTAAGATTTTTACTCGAATTAAGATAGTTTATAGTTATAGAAATTGAATCAAAGTTTGAATATGAATATTACCTTGAATAAGAAAGATAACCTACTGTATATAACAATGGTTTCTTGATCTTAGATGATTACTTGGAATGGATTAGAAAGCTTGGAAGTAAATTAGTAAACTTGAATGGATTTTTGAAGTGTTCTTGAAGTGTTCTTCCTATGATGATTATAGCTTGATTCTTGAAGTGATTTTTGATGAAGATGATGATTAACTACTGGAAAAATATGTTCATAATAGTGTGTGTGTGTGTTGAGAGAGAATTAGAAAGAGAATTGG
Source organism: Rutidosis leptorrhynchoides (assembly GCF_046630445.1). Taxonomy (NCBI): domain Eukaryota; kingdom Viridiplantae; phylum Streptophyta; class Magnoliopsida; order Asterales; family Asteraceae; genus Rutidosis; species Rutidosis leptorrhynchoides. The sequence continues at coordinate 259,663,956 of NC_092339.1, forward strand.
AAGTGAAATGGAGTGAATGATGAATGGTAATTGGTGAGTGGTGAGTGGGGTTAAAAGGAGTTCTAGTTAGTTGACTAGCTCATGGTAGAAGTTAAAATTGATTAGTCATACATGACATAATCAAGAGTGGAATCCCATGCTAGTTCCTATTGGTATATACCCATAGTAAGTACGTTTTGAAGCTGTGTATAATACGGGTAAGAATACGACTAGAATTCTTGATGAAAGAAAAGAATGGGAAAGTAACTGTAACCATTTTTGTTAAGTATGAGTGTTTTGATATATGTCTTGAAGTCTTCCAAAAGTATTTTAATACATCTAAATACACTACATGTATATACATTTTAACTGAGTCGTTAAGTCATCGTTAGTCGTTACATGTAAGTGTTGTTTTGAAACCTTTAAGTTAACGATCTCAATTAATGTTGTTAACCCATTGTTTATTATATCTAATGAGATGTTAAATTATTATATTATCATGATATTATGATATATTAATATATCTTAATATGATATATATACATTTAAATGTCGTTACAACGATAATCGTTACATATATGTCTCGTTTCGAAATCCTTAAGTTAGTAGTCTTGTTTATATGTATATATCTCATTGTTAATATATTTATGGAGATACTTACTTATCATAATCTCATGTTAACCATATGTATATCCATATATATATCGTCATGTCGTTTTTACAAGTTTTAACGTTCGTGAATCGCCGGTCAACTTGGGTGGTCAATTGTCTATATGAAACATATTTCAATTAATCAAGCCTTAACAAGTTTGATTGCTTAACATGTTGGAAACATTTAATCATGTAAATATCAATCTCAATTAATATATATAAACATAGAAAAGTTCGGGTCACTACAGATATGATATGTCAAAACATTGTACACGTGTCCCGATATTTAAAATACGTAAATAACAGTATTTAAATGACGATAAATAAAGTGCGTATATTAAATAACAGAAATTAAATGACGATAAATAAAATTGCGATAATTAAAATGTAATCAGTTAGCTAGGAACAGTTAGCTGGAAACAGTTAGCGTGGATTCTTAACAAAAATTTTCTCATGGTTAATTCGTTTGTTTCTAACAAATTTTATTTTGCCAAATGTTTTCTTCATTATGCCACTTGTTGGATTCTGATAGATTAAAATTCAAATATGAAATTGAATGAAAATGGTTATTCTGTGGTGAATCGGATTCGTATATCTGTGGATGTAAGTAGGATAGTAAATGACCGTTAAATCAGATTCAAAGATTGTACAGTGTAACTTATTAATGTGAAATCTAAATATTCCTCGGGTATTACCTACCCGTTAAAATATTTACATCATTAACAGTTTGTACAAAAGAATTTTTAATTACAATCTTTATGAAAACATATATTTTCATATATATAATTTCTTCAGATGTAATCATGGATTTAATGAGTCAATATGATATTAAACTCATTTACTTTTCGGTTTAAGCTAGAATAAATAATCTCTAAGACTTTAGAGATTACATAATCGCTATGTAGAACGAAGGTAAATGATTTAGAACGATACGTAGGACGATGATTATACTCGAGATACAGAATGAGATGTTGAGGCATGGATGGTTGATGATACTGGTGCTGTTACTGATGGTACTGTTGGTACCGGTGATGTTGCTGAAGCAGGTAAATTTTGCACCATATTCTCCAAATTTGTTTCTCGAGCTCGAAGTTTGTTGACTTCTTCTATTACTCCAGGTTGATTGTCGGTCAGAATAAGCGGATGAATGTAAAAATGGTGTTTCGAATAGGTTCGCCGGTAAGTGCTTCAGGTTCTTTGCCAAGAGTGCAGGTTGGTGGGTGGAAAGGATCACCTTCTTCTCGTCTCCATTGGTTAAGTCGACTACGAACTCATCAGATGAGTTTGGGATGGCTGATTGATTGATTCATTCTGGTGACGCTGCTTCCGGAGTTTAGGTGAACATCCATGTCGGAATAGCTGTCGAAATTTGAGGGACTTGAACTAGTGGCGAGTTCCATTTCCTACGATTGAGTAAAGGGTTTTTCAATATAAAATGATTTTCGGATATCGGATGATATTCTTGAAGGTATTCCGTATGCCCGAGAGACATATTAAATTAATGTGGCTGATGTGTTATGATCCAAGTCGGGTCATACCCAATAACAAACTTACCGACACCTTATACGTATTTAATCTTAACGATTGGATCATTGATTAAATACGCGACACTTGAACTTTAAGAAAAACGGTTTTCTGAGATATTACTTGATGTGTACATATATATATATAAATTATGGAATAACTTATATATATTATGGATTTAATTATTTATAGGTTAAATAATTAATAAATTTATGTTACATTTTATATAATTTGGTTTTATATAAAATGTATATATAAATATAAAGAAGTTTATAAAAAAATTAAAAGGTTTTATAAAAACTAATTCTTTTATAAAACTATTTTTTTATAAACATGTTGGTAGTGGCATTGGAGTCAAGTGCACATGCTAGAGATTCCTTCTTTAGTGTGTCATGCTTTTGCATCATTCTATAAAACTTGTCCCTTGACTCAAAGTCACAACAACACATGCAAATACACAAAACACATCAAGAAAAACTGCATAAAACTTCTCCTTGCTGCTGCTGAATGCCGTGAGCTTTTGAGGGAGGAAGAGGGTTCTTCACTAGTTTATGCAAGATCAAATTAAGTGTCAAATAAATCCTAACAAAAGTACTAGGTGTTGGTATCAAGTTTGGGGTATAATCTCTTGAGGTTTCATAGTTTTGGAGCTTGCTTTCATCATCATTCTTTCACTTGCTGCTGTCCAGTTTTTAGAGTGTGAAAGAAGAGGGTTCCAAGCTTAGGTTGCTAGCTCATTTAGGTTCTAAAGCCTAACTAAGCTCAAGGGTGGTGTTGGTGCATCAAAAGCTTGGAGTTTTAACACACATCTTCATCATCATCTTCATCATTTTTCTTACCTCCTAACTTGGAGTAGGTATATCCTCTTTACTAGCTCTTTTACTTTGTAAGCATATTTTCTAGACTTGATATGGTTTTGGAATTCATGTTTAAAAGGTTAAACTTCATATTAATTAGTTTATAAATATGCTTCCGCTTAATCTTCAAATCGGGTTTTGACATATATGTTCATGAAACTTGTTTATATGATGAATTCCAACAATTCTAATTACATAAAATACCTATACATAGTACAAAAGATCCCGTAGATTAAGGAGAGAATTACGGGAACGTGTCAGATAAAGTCTACAGTAACAAATACGCTAAGATATGGATTAGCAGATACGCTAAGATATGAATTTGTCTATACACTATTCATACAATCAATGCAGTAAGATGTGTCTAGACTAAGAATGATAAGCAGGTGATTTCCTAAGGATGATAAGCAGATAATTTTCGACTAGCAATGATAAGCAAAACTTTTGACATGCAGACACGGTCGAAGTCCAGACTCATTAATGCATCTTAACAACTACTAGTTAGACACACTAATGTAAAACCTGGTTCGCTAAGACCACCACTCTGATACCACCTGTAAAGACCCGTCCTAATCCATCTGGACGAATACATTACATTTGGTTACATCGCTAGGTACTTGACCTTTATATGATACATTTTACAAACATTGCATTCATTTTTTTTTAAGACAAACTTTCTTCACATCGAAAGTTGACAGTATGCATACCATTTCATAATACTTCCAACTATAATTGACTTAATAATAATCTTGATGAACTCAACGACTCGAATGCAATGTCTTTCAAAATATGTCATGAATGACTCCAAATAATATCCTTATAATGAGCTAATGCACAGCGGAAGATTTCTTTAATACCTGAGAATAAACATGCTTTAAAGTGTCAACCAAAAGGTTGGTGAGTTCATAGGTTTATCATAAACAATAAAATTCATCATTTTAATAGACCTCAAGATTTAATATTCCCATTTCCCATAAACATCATGCATAGAATTCATTCATATAGATTGAATACCTGGTAATCGACCTTAACAAGTTGCATATAGAATATCCTCATCATTCCGGGACAACTTCGGACATGATAAATTTGCCATCATTCCAGCAAAACTTCGGACATGATAAATTCACCATCATTTCGGGAAAACTTCGGACATGATAAATTCGACATCATTCCTGGAAAACTTCGGACATGATAAATTCGCCATCATTCCGGGACAACTTCGGACATGATAAATTCGCCATCATTCCGGGAAAACTTCGGACATGATAAAAAGGGAATATTCGATTTCGATAATTCAACTATAGAATGTAGTTTTGATTACTTGTGTCTATTTCGTAAAATAGTTATAAAAGTATTTCATATATTCGCAGTTCAAAAATATATTTCAAAAGCATTTAATAAAGCAGTTGTAAAAACAGCGCATATATTCTCAGTCCCAAAAATGTAAAGAGTAAAATGGAATCAAATGAACTCACCATACAGTATTTTGTAGTAAAAATACATATGACGACATTGAACAAAAGTAAGGTTGGCCTCGGATTCACGAACCTATATTATTTGCATATATGTTACCACTCATATTTGTAATCGAACAAATATGTATATAAATTTATTAGTTATATGGTTTTTATGTTAATAACTTATATGTTTCATGTATTCATTTTATATATTTTAACTAATAAGATATTAAGTTTGTTATGTTTTATATATTATATTATATATATATATATACACATATATATATATATATATATATATATATATATATATATTTATATATATATATATATATATATATATATATATATATATATATATATATATATATATATATATATGTATTATTTGTTTGTTAAAACAGTATTTTAATAATACTAAGATAATATTTGAAATAATATAATGATAACATCAGTAGTTTTAATAAGATGGATAATTTAATAATAATGGTAATGAAATTAATAATTTTGATATTACTACATAATACCTAATAATAATAATTATAATTATAACTGTAACCCTAATCATAATAATAATAATAAATGATACTTAATACTTGTATTAGTAATAATAATAATACTAATAGTAGTTATAATACTAATAATACTAATAATAACAATAATAATATTAAGAATGATAAAAATAAATAATAATAAAAATAATAAGAATTATACCCTCATGAAATTTTATGTGATCTTTGTCATCATACCCATTTTATCACCACCAATATACTCCGTTCATTATCATTTTATATCAACACCAACGTCATCAACATAACCCGATCATCATAATCATAACCATAATCATAATCATAATCATAACCATACTCGTACCCATCATCATCTTTTTCATTATTTTAGGTAACATTATTTAACTTAATCATGTCATCACCTATATTATTATAATCAATTCATAATCATCATCTCCTCTTATCATCTTCCACCTCATAACCAAATCGTGGTTATCATTGATATCGTGTTTAACTAACACCAACCTCTTTTTACTCGTATCGAATTTTAATAAACGTTATCACTATACCCGTATTTATCTTAATATTCCTCATCACTCATAATATGTCACAGTAGTTCAACATGACCGAAACTGGGTCACAACCCATAATTACAAGCACGGCCCAAATAAAAAAAAAAAAAATGAGCCCAACCTTTAACAATTCAAACGGAATTATGGTAGTCCAAATAATAATTGTGGCCCAAGGAAGTTTTAAATTTTAAATAAAGAGAGGATTACAAAACAAATTTATATTTTGTCAACCATCATAATAAAGAAAGATTAACACGCGATAAACACTTTACCCCATAATTCTTTTTCTATTTTAATACCAACAATATCATTATAAAAGGAAATTTTGGTGAAAGTGAGTTAAGGGTTGGGTTTACAGCATAAAGAAAACATAAAATAATTGGAGTTTGAAATCGAAAGTTTAAGGTGTTTGATTTCTTGATTTTACACATGGATTGAAGGTGGTTACATGGACGGTGGTCCTCAATTATTTACAGCAGCAAAGTGTTGCCTTTTGGGCTGTTTTAGATCAACAAGGAAAAGAAAAAGGAAGGAAACAAAATGTGAGGTAATGGCGGCTTGTTCAGGGTTTTGTTCTTGTTGATCGTGATTGAATGTAATCGAGAAAAACAGATGCACAAGCATAGCTGTAGCAGGGATCATGGAGGTGACGAAGATGGTCATTGTAGGAAAGTAAATCAAATGGTAGTGAAGATGGGTCTCTATTAAAACATAAAAGAAAGAACAAAACGTAGCATATTGTAGTTACAAACAGAAAACATTAAACTTAAGTAACGAACAAGATGGTGAGATTGGGTTTGATCGAACATGATGGTGGCTTGTGAGGTGATAAAGTGGGTCTTCGATCTAGAAGGTAATGGTGGTGTTATAAGATGGTCGTGGAAAGTGATCAGTGGTTGTCTAGGTGAAGTAGTCGATGTGTTGGAGAATGGTACGTGAGGGAGAAGGTGGTTATAGCTGAAGGTTAATAGAAATTGATGAGGTTGATCGAATAATTGAAGCAGTTCACATATTTGTTATCTAGTGAAGGTGATCGACAGGCTTTATTCCATCAAACAAGAAAACAAAAAAAAAATTGAAGCTTAACGATCTGTTGTAGAGAAATTGAAGATTTGATATAGACATGTAACTTATTGTAGACCAAAACAAAAATTTAATACAGTTTTGATAGCTACTGGTAATAAAAACGTACGATTTATCTGTCCTTTTATTCAATTTAAATTAATAATTAATATATATATTAATAATAATAATATTATTAGATAACAATAATATTAATTACAGGAATAATAATAATATTTTTTTTAGATAGAAATACTAATAATAAAAATGAAGATAATATGATAACATTAAAAATAACAACAATTAAAATTTTAATAAAATAATAAGTTTAATATTAATTAATAATTATAGTAATAATAATAATAATGATTTTTGAAAATAATGATATAAATAATGATATTAATAATAATAATAAATATAACAAATTTGTACATGTCAAATTTCATATTTATATCATGATATTATTAATATTGTTATGTATTTTTATAATATAGTGAAAGTAACAACATTATTACAATAACTATGTATATATTATTACTTATGTAATTTTTAATCATATGACATATTATATAACAAGAATATTTATTACTTATACAATTTATGTATATTATAATATATTAATAATTATTAATAGAAATTATATATGGATTCATAATAATATCATAAACATATATATATATATATATATATATATATATATATATAGATATATACTTATATTCTTTTTAGTTGTAACTTAATTATTCTAACTATTATTTTACATTTTAAATTCAAATTACATAAGGTATACTTTATTAAGCCTAAATATTATCTATTCTAATTATATATATATATATAATATATACACATATTTATTTATAAATAATTGTTCGTGAATCGTCGGGATTGGTCAAAGGTAATTGAATATATGAACGTAGTTCCAAAAATTTCGAGACTCAACATTACAGACTTTGCTTATCGTGTCGAAATCAAATATAGATTAAGTTTAAATTTGGTCGAAAATTTCCGGGTTGTCACAACCGAGAGTTGAACAAACTTACCATCAAGAACCATTATCCACTGCCAAGAATCGACGACTTGTTTGATCAGCTGCAAGGTTCGTCAGTTTACTCGAAGATTGATTTACGTTCTGGATATCATCAAATGAGGGTGAAGGAGGATGATATTCCGAAGACTGCTTTTAGAACGCGTTACGGTCATTATGAGTTTATGGTTATGCCATTTGGATTAACTAACGCACCAGCTGTGTTCATGGATTTCATGAACCGAGTATGTGGACCATATCTTTACAAGTTTGTCATTGTTTTCATTGATGACATACTTATTTACTCAAAGAATGATCAAGAGCTCGAAGAACATTTGAGAAAAGTGCTAGAATTGTTGAGGAAGGAAAAATTATACGCTAAATTTTCAAAGTGTGCATTTTGGTTAAAAGAAGTTCAATTCCTCGATCATATAGTGAGCAAAGAAAGTATTCAAGTTGATCCGCCAAAGATTGAAACCGTTGAAAAGTGGGAAACACCGAAAACCCCGACGCAAATACGCCAATTTTTGGGATTGGCTGGTTACTACAGAAGATTCATCCAAGATTTTCCAAAATAGCAAAACCTTGACCGCATTAACGAATAAAGGGAAGAAATTTGAATGGAAGGATGAACAAGAAAGAGCATTTCAATTGTTAAAGAAAAAGTTAACTACGGCACCTATATTGTCATTGCCTGAAGGGAATGATGATTTTGTGATTTATTGTGATGCCTCAAAGCAAGGTCTCGGTTGTGTATTAATGCAACGAACGAAGGTAATTGCTTATGCATCCAGACAATTAAAGATTCACGAGAAAAATTATACGACTCACGATTTAGAATTGGGCGCTGTTGTTTTTGCATTAAAGACATGGAGGCACTACTTATCTGGGGTCAAAAGTATTATATATACAGACCACAAAAGTCTCCAACATATATTTGACTAGAAACAACTGAACATGAGGCAGCGTAGGTGGATTGAGTTGTTGAATGATTATGATTTTGAAATTTGTTACCACCCGGGGAAGGCGAATGTGGTAGCTGACGCTTTGAGTAGAAAGGACAGGGAACCTATGCGGGTAAAATCTACGAATATAATTATTCGTACTGACCTTACTACTCAAATAAAGGAGGCGCAACATGGAGTTTTAAAAGAGGGAAATTTGAAGAATGAAATACCCAAAGGATCGGAGAAACATTTTAATGTTCGAGAAGACGGAACCTGGTATAGGGCTGAAAGAATTTGAGTACCAAAGTTTGGAGATGTGAGAGAAATGGTACTTAAGAAAGCACATAAAATTAGATATTCAATACATCCCAGAGCGGGAAATATGTACAAAGATCTCAAGAAACACTTTTGATGGCCGGGTATGTAAGCCGATATTGCTACATACGTAGGAGAATGCTTAACTTGTTCTAAAGTTAAAGCTGAACATCAGAAACCATCAGGTCTGCTTCAACAACCCGAAATCCCAGATTGGAAATGGGAAAACAATACCATGGATTTCATTACTAAATTGCCAAAGTCTACAAGTGGTTATGATACTATTTGGGTAATAGTAAATCGTCTCACCAAATCAGCACACTTTCTACCAATGCGAGAAGATGATAAAATGGAAAAGTTAGCACGACTATACTTGAAGGAAGTCGTCTCCGGACACATAATACCAATCTCTATTATCTCTGATAGGGATGGTAGATTTGTTTCAACATTTTGGCAGACGTTACAACAAGCATTGGAAACTCGTCTAGACATGAGTACTGCCTATCATCCACAAACTGATGGGCAGAGTGAAAGGACGATACAGACCCTTGAAGACATGCTGCGAGCATGTGTTATTGATTTTAAAAACAGTTGGGATCGACATCTACCGTTAGCAGAATTTTCATACAACAACAGTTACCACTCGAGTATTGAGATGGCATCGTTTGAGGCACTTTATGGCAGAAAGTGCAGGTCTCCGATTTGTTAGAGTGAAGTGGGGGATAGACAAATTACGGGTCCAGAAATTATCTAAGAAACTACCGAGAAAATCATTCAAATTCAACAACGGTTGGAAACCGCCCAAAGTCGACAAAAGAGCTACGCGGACAGTAAAAGAAAAGATATAGAATTTGAAATTGGTGACATGGTCATGCTCAAAGTATCACCTTGGAAAGGCGTTGTTTGTTTTGGAAAACGGGGAAAATTAAACCCGAGATATATTGGGCCATTCAAGATTATAGATCGTGTCGGACCAGTAGCTTACCGACTTGAATTACCTTAACAACTCGTCGGCGTACACGATAGTTTTCATGTATCGAACCTGATGAAATGCTTAGCCAAAGAAGATCTCACTATTCCTTTAGACGAAATCCAAATCAATAAAAAACTTTAATTCATTGAAGAACCCGTCGAAATAATTGATCGTGAGGTTAAAGGACTTAAGCAAAACAAGATATAAATCGTTAAGGTTTGATGGAATGCTCGTAGAGGACCTGAGTTCACTTGGGAGAGTGAATATCAGATGAAGAAGAAATACCCGCACTTATTTCCAGATGATGCGTCAACACCTCCAACTACTTAAAATTTCGGGACGAAATTTATTTAACAGGTAGGTACTCCGAAATTTTCCATGATTATATATTATATGAGATTAATATTTACATGAATAAATGTTTCCAACATGTTAGGCAATCATACTTATTAAGACTTGATTAATTGAAACGGATTTTGTGTTAACGTTTGACCACCCAGTTTGTCCGATGATTCACGAACGTTATAACTTGTATATGATATGATATTATATATATTAACATATATATATGTTTAACGTAATGAAATGATAAGTAAGTATCTCATTATGTATATTAACAATGAACCTTATACATAAAACAAGACTACTAACTTAAGAAATTCAAAACGATATCTATACATAACGATTATCGTTGTAATAACGTCTTAATATTTATATATCATATTAAGATATATTAGTACATAATGTTATCATTATAATGTAATAATTTAATATCTCATTAGATATAATAATAATGGGATTAATTACATTTAACAAAATCGTTAACTTAAAGGTTTCAAAACAACACTTACATGTAACGACTAACGATGACTTAGCGACTTAGTTAAAATGTATATACATGTAGTGTATTAAGATGTATCAATACACTTTTTAAAGACTTCAAGACACATATCAAAGTACTTCTATTTAAAAAAAATGCTTACAATTACATCCTCATTCATTTTCATCAACAATTCTACTCGTATGCACCCGTATTTGTACTCGTACAATACACAGCTCCTATATGTATATACTATTGGTATATATACTTCAATGATTAGCTCTTAGTAGCCCTTAATGAGTCATAAAACATGTGGGAAATATCATTTAGCAACTAGCATGAAATATCTCACCAAATTACAAACTAAATGGAACCTTATATGGAAGACCAAAATCACGTTTTTCATCATTCATCACAAACACTTTCATTTTCAATTTTCTTGCATCAAACACATCTCTATATTATTCTCTCTTGATGTTCTAAGTGTTCTTCATCACCTTCATCAAAATCTACATCAATCTAGCTCAAAAATCCAAACATAAATCAACTTACAAAACAACTACTCAAGAAAACTTCAAGAACAATTTCAAGTTTGCAAGTCTACTTTCAAGCTTTCAAATCCATTCCAAGTAATCATCTAAGATCAAGAAACCTTTGTTATTTATAGTAGGTTATGTTTCTAATTCAAGGTAATATTCATATGCAAACTTTGATTTGATTTCTATAATTATAATTATCTTAATTCAAGTAGTAATCTTACTTGAACTTGTTTTCGTGTCATGATTCTACTTCAAGAACTTCCAAGCCATCAAAGATCCTTTGAAGCTCAAGTTATTTCTTCATAATTTCCAGTAGGTTTACCTACTATACATGAGGTAGCGATGATGTTCATAACATCATTCGATTCATATATATATAACTATCTTATTCAAAGATTTAAACTTGTAATCACTAGAACATAGTTTAGTTAATTCTAAACTTGTTCACAAATAAAGTTAATCCTTCTAACCTAACTTTTAAAATCAACTAATCACATGTTCTATATCTATATAATATGCTAACTTAATGATTTAAAACCTGAAAACACGAAGAACACCGTAAAACCAGACATACGCCGTCGTAGTTAAACCGGGGGCTGTTTTGGGTTGAATAATTAAAAACTATGATAACCTTTGAATTAAAATTTGTTCTTCTGGGAAAATGATATTTCTTATGAACATGAAACTATATCCAAAAATCATGGTTAAACTCAAAGTGGTAGTATGTTTTTCAAAATGGTCATCAAGATGTCGTTCTTTCGACAGAAATGACTACCTCTTACAAAAATGACTTGTAACCTGTATTTCCGACTATAAACTTATATTTTTTATGTTTAGTTTCATAAATTTCAGTTTATTATGAGACCATAGCAACTTTATTCACTCAAAACGGATTTAAAACGAAGAAGTTATGGGTAAAACAAAATAGGATATTTTTGCTTGTTTTAGCTACGTGAAACTTTGTATCAAATCTATACTAACCATAACTTAACTAACTAATATTGTATTATACATGTATTCTAACATATATTATGTAATCTTGATAGACCATAGACACGTATACAATATTTTGACATTTCATATCGACGTCATCTATATATATTATTTGGAACAACCATAGACACTCTATATGCGGTAATGCTCGAGTTAGCTATACAGGGTTGAGGTTGATTCCAAAATAATATATATACTTTGAGTTGTGATCGAGTCTGAGACTTGTATACACTGGGTCGTGGATTGATTTGAGATAATATATATTGATTTATTTCTGTACTACTAACTGTGGACAACTAATTGTGGACTACTAACGTTGGACTATTAACTTAACAAATTTAATTCGATAAAACGTAATAAATTATGTTGTGAATATATTTCGATCATACTTTGATATGTATGTATATATTTGTTATAGGTTCGTCAATCGACCTGTGGCCAAGTCTTATTTTCCGACGAAGTGAAAATACGTGAAAGTGAGTTATAGTCCCACTTTTTAAAATCTAATATTTTTGGAATGAGAATACATGCAGTTTTATAAATATTTTACAAAACAGACACAAGTACTTGAAACTACATTCTATGGTTGAATTATCGAAATCGAATATTCCCCTGTTAGCTTGGTAGCCTAAGAATTAGGGAACTGGCCCCCTAATTGATGTGAATCCTAAAGATAGATCTATGTGCACTAACAAGCCCCAGTCAGAGAATTTGAACTGCTTTAGTACTTCGATTTTATCATGTCCGAAGGGAGTCCCAGAATGATGGGGATATTCTATATGCATCGTGTTAATGTCGGTTACCAGGTGTTCACCATATGAATGATTTTTATCTCTATGTATGGGATATATATTTATGAGAAATGAAAATGAAATCTTGTGGTCTATTATTATTATTATTATTATGATATAGGTTAAACCTATAACTCACCAACATTTTTGTTGACGTTTTAAGCATGTTTATTCTCAGGTGATTATTAAAAGCTTCCGCTGTTGCATGCTAAATTAAGGACAAGAATTGGAGTCAGCATGCTTGTAATATATTGTTTAAAAAAACTGCATTCAGAGATTTAAATCGATGTATAATAATATTGTAAACCATTATGTAATAGTCGTGTGAAAAATGTTATCTTTTAGATTATCATTACTTGATAATCTACGTTATAGTTTTAAAACCTTTATCAATAAAATAAAGGTTATGGTTTGTTTTAAAAACGAATGCAGTCTCTAAAAAACGTCTCATATAGAGGTCAATACCTCGTAAGGAAATCAATTAATATGAAACTTTTATAATCGATATAAACGGGACATTTCACAAGTCTAGCATGCCAATTGTTTACATCATTATCAAACTTATTAGAAGATGCAACTAAGGAAAAACATGGTTTATTATTGTAGTGACCCGAACTTTTTCATGTTTATATATATTAAATGAAATTGATATTTACATGATTAAATGTTTCCAACATGTTAAGCAATCAAACTTGTTAAGACTTGATTATTTGAAATGAGTGTCATGTAGACAATTGACCACCTAAGTTGACCGGCGATTCACGAATGTTAAAACTTGTAAAAACTATATGATATATATATATATGGATATATATATATATATATATATATATATATATATATATATATATATATATATATATATATATATATATATATATATATATATATATATATATATATAGTTAACATGATATTATGATAAGTAAGTATATCACTAGGTATATTAACAATGAGTTATATACATAAAAATGAGACTACTAAGTTAAGAAACTCGAAACGATATATATAACGATTATCGTTATAACAACGTCTTACTAAATACATATGTATCATATTAAGATATTGTTACACTATTTTTAACATGAAAAAAATGATAATTTTATATATTATTAAGTATATTAACAATGAACTACATATGTAAAACAAGACTACTAACTTAAGAATTTCGAAACAATATATATACGTAACGATTATCGTTGTAATAGTATTTTAACATATATATATATGATGTTAAGATATATTCATACACCATGTTATCATGTTAACATAACAATTTAACATCTCATTTAAGTATAACAATAATGAATTAATTACATTTAACAAGATCGTTAACTTAAAGGTTTCAAAACAACACTTACATGTAACGACTAACGATGACTTAACGACTCAGTTAAAATGTATATACATTTAATGTATTTAGATGTATTAGTACACTTTTGAAAGACTTCAAGACACATATCAAAGTACTTGTACTTAACAAAAATGCTTACAATTACATCCTCATTCATTTTCATCAACAATTCTACTCGTATGCACCCGTATTCGTACTAGTACAATACACAGCTTCTAGATGTATATACTATTGGTATATACACTTCAATAATCAGCTCCTTAGCAGCCCATGTGAGTCATTAAACATGTGGGAACCATCATTTAGCAACTAGCATGAAATATCTCACAAAATTACAAAAAATATTATAAATCATTCATGAATTATTTACATGAAAACAAACTTACACATCCTTTATATCTAATCCATATACCAACGACCAAAAACACCTATAAACACTTTCATTCTTCAATTTTCTTCATCTAATTAATCTCTCTCAAGTTCTATCTTCACGTTCTAAGTGTTCTTCATATATATTCTATAAGTTCTAGTTTCATAAAATCAAGAACACTTTCAAGTTTGCAAGATTACTTCCAAGCTTTCGAATCCATTCCATGTAATCATCCAAGATCAAGAAACCTTTGTTACTTACAGTAGGTTATCTCTCTAATTCAAGGTAATACTCATATTCAAACTTTGATTCAATTTCTATAACTATAACAATCTTAATTCGAGTAGAAATCTTACTTGAACTTGTTTTCGTGTCATGATTCTACTTCAAGAACTTTCAAGCCATCCAAGAATCTTTTGAAGCTAGATCATTTCTTATCACTTCCAGTAGGTTTACCTACTAAACTTAAGGTAGTAATGATATTCATAACATCATTCGATTCATACATATAAAGCTATCTTATTCGAAAATTTAAACTTGTAATCACTAGAACATAGTTTAGTTAATTCTAAACGTGTTCGCAAATAAAGTTAATTCTTCTAAATTGACTTTTAAAATCAACTAAACACATGTTCTATATCTATATGATATGCTAACTTAATGATTTAAAACCTGGAAACACGAAGAACACCGTAAAATCGGACATACGCCGTCGTAGTAACACCGCGGGCTGTTTTGGTTTAATAATTAAAAACTATGATAAACTTTGATTTAAAAGTTGTTCTTCTGAGAAAATGATTTTTCTTATGAACATGAAACTATATCCAAACATCATGGTTAAACTCAAAGTGGAAGTATGTTTTTCAAAATGGTCATCAAGATGTCGTTCTTTCGACGGAAATGACTACCTCTTTAGTAAATGACTTGTAACCTGTATTTTTGACTACAAACTTATACTTTTTCTGTTTAGTTTCATACATTACAGTTCATTATGAAACCATTGCAACTTGAATCACTCAAAACAGATTTAAAATGAAGAAGTTATGGGTAAAACAAAATTGGAAAATTTTACTTGTTGTAGCTACGAAAATTTTATAACAAATCTACACTAATCATATCCTAGCTAACTTATATTGTATTATACATGTATTCTAACATATATTATGTAATCTTGGGATACCATAGACACGTATACAATGTTTTGACATATCATATCGACCCATCTATATATATATTATTTGGAACAACCATAGACACTCTATATGCTGTAATGTTCGAGTTCGCTATACAAGGTTGAGGTTGATTCCAAAAATATATATACTTTGCGTTGTGATCTAGCCTAAGACATGTATACACTGGGTCGTGGATTGATTCAAGATAATATATATTGATTTATTTCTATACATCTAACTGTAGACAACTAGTTGTAGGTTACTAACGAGGACTGCTAACTTAACAAACTTAAATCATTAAAACGTAATAAATGTGGTGAATATACTTTTATCATACTTTGATATATATGTACATATTTGATATAGGTTTGTGAATTGACTAGTGGCCAAGTCTTACTTCCGGCAAAGTAAAAAATCTGTGAAAGTGAGTTATAGTCCCACTTTTACAATCTAATATTTTTTTTTGGGATGAGAATACATGCAGCTTTATAAATGTTATACAAAATAGATACAAGTACGCAAAACTACATTCTATGGCTGGATTATTAAATCGAATATCGCCCTTCAAGTCTGGCAACCTAAGAATTAGGGAAATGGCCCCTAATTGACGCGAATCCTAAAGATAGATCTATTGAGCTTAACAACCCCCATTTAGGTTATGGATGGTTTAGTACTTCGAGATTATTATACAGACGAGAGGTTCTATTTTGGGGATATTCTATGCATTAGGTTAACGTCGGTTACCAGGTGTTCAACATATGAATGATTTTTATCTCTATGCAGTTTGCGAAATGCCTGATATGAGATGTGTTATAAAAATGAAATCTTGTGGTCTATTATTATGATTTGATAATATATAGGTTAAACCTATAACTCACCAACATTTTTGTTGACGTTTTAAGCATGTTTATTCTAAGGTGATTATTAAGAGCTTCCGTTGTTGCATACTAAAATAAGGACAAGATTTGGAGTCCATGCTTATATGATATTGTGTAAAAACTGCATTCAAAAAACTTATTTTTGATGTAATATATTCTAATTGTAAACCATTATGTATGAAACACCCCATCCTAATCCATCCGGACGAAGTCCTTCTCGATTATAAACGATTCACAACAGTTGATTACATTGCGAGGTACTTGACCTCTATATGATACATTTTACAAACATTGCATTCGTTTTTGAAAAGACAATCTTTCATTACATCGAAATTTGACAACATGCATACCATTTCGTAATATATTCTACTATAATTGACTTAATAATAATCTTGATGAACTCAACGACTCGAATGCAACGTTTTTTGAAATATGTCATGAATGACTCCAAAGTAATATCTCTAAGATGAGCAAATGCATAGCGGAAGATTTATTTCGTACCTGAGAATAAACATGCTTTAAAGTGTCAACCAAAAGGTTGGTGAGTTCATTAGTTTATCATAACAATCATTTTCATTATTTTAATAGACCACAAGATTTCATATTTCCATTTCTCATAAACATACGTCCCATGCATAGAGACAAAAATCATTCATATGGATTGAACACCTGGTAACCGACATTCACAATATGCATATAAGAATATCCCCATCATTCCGGGATCCTCCTTCGAACATGATATAAATTTCGAAGTACTAAAGCATCCGGTACTTTGGATGGGGTTTGTTGGGCCCGATAGATCTATCTTTAGAATTCGCGTCAATTAGGGTGTCTGTTCCCAAATTCTTAGATTACCAGACTTAATAAAAAGGGGCATATTTGGTTTAATAATTCAACCATAGAATGTAGTTTCGATTACTTGTGTCTATTTCGTAAAACAGTTATAAAAGTAGCGCATGTATTCTCAGTCCCAAAAATATATATAAAAAGGGAGCAAATGAAACTCACAGTCCAATATTTTGTAGTAAAAATATTCATACGACGGAACTGAACAATGCAAGGTTGGCCTCGGATTCACGAACCTATATTAATTGTATTTCTATTAAAACATATAATTGAAATATCATAATTTCAATTGTTAATATATATTATTTATATATATTTTGTAGTTATATAAGATTCATACTAAATTCCATTTAAACATATCTTTTATGTTATATCTTAAATCATATGTTAGTATATATATTTATTGGTATATGTATTTAAAGTGATTAGTAGGTTTATATTAATATTTATATATATACATTTAGTATAATATTTAAAATACCTATTTTGTAGTATGTAAGTTTTTATCTAAGAAATGTTAATATCGTTTATACGTTGTTATATGGAATGTTAATATGATTGTAGTATATATATAATAAGTATGTTCTATGTACATAATATTTATTTGTTTAAAAACGATAATTTTTATATTAATGATTTACTAATAATAATAATAATAATAATAATAATAATAATAATAATAATAATAATAATAATAATAATAATAATAATAATAATAATACAATTTTATTTATATTAATAATACTAATAATACTAATAATAAGGATATTGTTAACAATAATAATTATGTTACTGATAGTAATACTAGTAGTTATAGAAAAGATACTAATACTAATGTTAGTGAAAAAATAATAATTTGCATCATTTTATTAATAATAATAATTTTATTCATTATTTTTATGTTTACATAATGATAATGATAATACATACATTAGTTGTCCATAGATATCATAATAATAATTATAATAGCAATACTCTTAATTTTAACTATGATCATAATAATAATAAGGATAACCATGATAATATTAGTAGTAATACTTATATTAATAATCTTATACAAGTAATGAAATTTTTAATTCTAATAATAATGATAATAATATTAATTGTATAATAATAGTAATTATCTTAATCAACAATAATCATAATAATAATAATAATAAAAAATTTAGAAGGCTACCTCAATGAAATAAGCTTCAGAAAAAAAATAAACATTTCTGCCCGGGCTCGAACCCATGACCTCCCGCTCATACTCAACACTTTAGACCATTGATCCATCTATTTATTTCATAAATATATCATACCCGAAATTTACTTAACCTCCTTTTTGAAATGTCCCGTTCTTATTGATTAAAAACGTTCCATATTAATTGATTTCGTTGCGAGGTTTTGACCTCTATATGAGACATTTTTCAAAGACTGCATTCATTTTTAAAACAAACCATAACCTTTATTTTATAAATGAAGGTTTAAAAAGCTTTACGTAGATTATCAAATAATGATAATCTAAAATATCCTGTTTACACACGACCATTACATAATGGTTTACAATACAAATATGTTACATCGAAATCAGTTTCTTGAATGCAGTTTTTACACAATATCATACAAACATGGACTCCAAATCTTGTCCTTATTTTAGTATGCAACAGCGGAAGCTCTTAATATTCACCTGAGAATAAACATGCTTTAAACGTCAACAAAAATGTTGGTGAGTTATAGGTTTAACCTATATATATCAAATCGTAACAATAGACCACAAGATTTCATATTTCAATACACATCCCATACATAGAGATAAAAATCATTCATATGGTGAACACCTGGTAACCGACATTAACAAGATGCATATATAAGAATATCCCCATCATTCCGGGACACCCTTCGGATATGATATAAATTTCGAAGTACTAAAGCATCCGGTACTTTGGATGGGGTTTGTTAGGACCAATAGATCTATCTTTAGGATTCGCATCAATTAAGGTGTCTGTTCCCTAATTCTTAGATTACCAGACTTAATAAAAAGGGGCATATTCGATTTCGATAATTCAACCATAGAATGTAGTTTCACGTACTTGTGTCTATTTTGTAAATCATTTATAAAAACCTGCATGTATTCTCATCCCAAAAATATTAGATTTTAAAAGTGAGACTATAACTCACTTTCACAGATTTTTACTTCGTCGAGAAGTAAGACTTGGCCACTGTTGATTCACGAACGTATAACAATATATACATATATATTAAAGTATGTTCAAAATATATTTACAACACTTTTAATATATTTTGATGTTTTAAGTTTATTAAGTCAGCTGTTCTCGTTAGTAACCTACAACTAGTTGTCCACAGTTAGATGTACAGAAATAAATCGATAAATATTATCTTGAATCAGTCCACGACCCAGTGTATACGTATCTCAGTATTGATCACAACTCAAACTATATATATTTTGGAATCAACCTCAACCCTGTATAGCTAACTCCAACATTCACATATAGAGTGTCTATGGTTGTTCCGAAATATATATAGATGTGTCGACATGATAAGTCGAAACATTGTATACGTGTCTATGGTATCTCAAGATTACATAATATACAATACAAGTTGATTAAGTTATGGTTGGAATAGATTTGTTACCAATTTTCACGTAGCTAACATGAGAAAAATTATCCAATCTTGTTTTACCCATAACTTCTTCATTTTAAATCCGTTTTGAGTGAATCAAATTGCTATGGTTTCATATTGAACTCTATTTTATGAATCTAAACAGAAAAAGTATAGGTTTATAGTCAGAAAAATAAGTTACAAGTCATTTTTGCAAAGGTAGTCATTTCAGTCGAAAGAACGACGTCTAGATGACCATTTTAGAAAACGTACTTCCACTTTGAGTTTAACCATAATTTTTGGATATAGTTTCATGTTCATAATAAAAATAATTTTCTCAGAATAACAACTTTTAAATCAAAGTTTATCATAGTTTTTAATTAACTAACCCAAAACAGCCCGCGGTGTTGCTACGACGGCGTAAATCCGGTTTTACGGTGTTTTTCGTGTTTCCAGGTTTTAAATCATTAAGTTAGCATATCATATAGATATAGAACATGTGTTTAGTTAATTTTAAAAGTCAATTTAGAAGGATTAACTTTTGTTTGCGAACAAGTTTAGAATTAACTAAACTATGTTCTAGTGATTACGAGTTTAAACGTTCGAATAAGATATATGAATCGAATGATGTTATGAACATCATTACTACCTCAAGTTTAGTAGGTAAACCTACTGGAAGTGACAAGAAATGATCTAGCTTCAAAGGATCTTGGATGGCTTGAAAGTTCTTGAAGTAGGATCATGACACAAAAACAAGTTCAAGTAAGATTTTTACTCGAATTAAGATAGTTTATAGTTATAGAAATTGAATCAAAGTTTGAATATGAATATTACCTTGAATAAGAAAGATAACCTACTGTATATAACAAAGGTTTCTTGATCTTAGATGATTACTTGGAATGGATTAGAAAGCTTGGAAGTAAATTAGTAAACTTGAAGGGATTTTTGAAGTGTTCTTGAAGTGTTCTTCCTATGATGATTATAGCTTGATTCTTGAAGTGATTTTTGATGAAGATGATGATTAACTACTGAAAAAATACGTTCATAATAGTGTGTGTGTGTTGAGAGAGAATTAGAAAGAGAATTGGAAGTGAAATGGAGTGAATGATGAGTGGTAATTGGTGAGTGGTGAGTGGGGTTAAAAGGAGTTCTAGTTAGTTGACTAGCTCATGGTAGAAGTTAAAATTGATTAGTCATACATGACATAATCAAGAGTGGAATCCCATGCTAGTTCCTATTGGTATATACCCATAGTAAGTACGTTTTGAAGCTGTGTATAATACGGGTAAGAATACGACTAGAATTCTTGATGAAAGAAAGGAATGGGAAAGTAACTGTAACCATTTTCGTTAAGTATGAGTGTTTTGATATATGTCTTGAAGTCTTCCAAAAATATTTTAATACATCTAAATACACTACATGTATATACATTTTAACTGAGTCGTTAAGTCATCGTTAGTCGTTACATGTAAGTGTTGTTTTGAAACCTTTAAGTTAACGATCTCAATTAATGTTGTTAACCCATTGTTTATTATATCTAATGAGATGTTAAATTATTATATTATCATGATATTATGATATATTAATATATCTTAATATGATATATATACATTTAAATGTCGTTACAACGATAATCGTTACATATATGTCTCGTTTCGAAATCCTTAAGTTAGTAGTCTTGTTTATATGTATATAACTCATTGTTAATACACTTATGGAGATACTTACTTATCATAATCTCATGTTAACCATATGTATATCCATATATATATCGTCATGTCGTTTTTACAAGTTTTAACGTTCGTGAATCGCCGGTCAACTTGGGTGGTCAATTGTCTATATGAAACATATTTCAATTAATCAAGTCTTAACAAGTTTGATTGCTTAACATGTTGGAAACATTTAATCATGTAAATATCAATCTCAATTAATATATATAAACATGGAAAAGTTCGGGTCACTACAGTACCTACCCGTTAAATAAATTTCGTCCCGAAATTTTAAGCTGTTGAAGGTGTTGACGAATCTTCTGGAAATAGATGCGGGTATTTCTTCTTCATCTGATCTTCACGCTCCCAGGTGAACTCGGGTCCTCTACGAGCATTCCATCAAACCTTAACAATTGGTATATTGTTTTGCTTAAGTCTTTTAACCTCACGATCCATTATTTCGACGGGTTCTTCGATGAATTGAAGTTTTTCGTTGATTTGGATTTCATCTAACGGAATAGTGAGATATTCTTTAGCAAAACATTTCTTCAAATTCGAGACGTGGAAAGTGTTATGTACAGCCGCGAGTTGTTGAGGTAACTCAAGTCGGTAAGCTACTGGTCCGACACGATCAATAATCTTGAATGGTCCAATATACCTTGGATTTAATTTCCCTCGTTTACCAAATCGAACAACGCCTTTCCAAGGTGCAACTTTAAGCATGACCATCTCTCCAATTTCAAATTCTATATCTTTTCTTTTAATGTCAGCGTAGCTCTTTTGTCGACTTTGGGCGGTTTTCAACCGTTGTTGAATTTGGATGATCTTCTCGGTAGTTTCTTGTATAATCTCCGGACCTGTAATCTGTCTATCCCCCACTTCACTCCAACAAATCGGAGACCTGCACTTTCTACCATAAAGTGCTTCAAACGGCGCCATCTCAATGCTTGAATGGTAGCTGTTGTTGTAGGAAAATTCTGCTAACGGTAGATGTCGATCCCAACTGTTTTCGAAATCAATAACACATGCTTGTAGCATGTCTTCAAGCGTTTGTATCGTCCTTTCGCTCTGCCCATCAGTTTGTGGATGATAGGCAGTACTCATGTCTAGACGAGTTCCTAATGCTTGCTGTAATGTCTGCCAGAATCTTGAAATAAATCTGCCATCCCTATCAGAGATAATAGAGATTGGTATTCCATGTCTGGAGATGACTTCCTTCAAATACAGTCGTGCTAACTTCTCCATCTTGTCATCTTCTCTTATTGGTAGGAAGTGTGCGGATTTGGTGAGACGATCAACTATTACCCAAATAGTATCAAAACCACTTGCAGTCCTTGGCAATTTAGTGATGAAATCCATGGTAATGTTTTCCCATTTCCATTCCGGGATTTCGGGTTGTTGAAGTAGACCTGATGGTTTCTGATGCTCAGCTTTGACCTTAGAACACGTCAAACATTCTCCTACGTATTTAGCAACATCGGCTTTCATACCCGGCCACCAAAAATGTTTCTTGAGATCCTTGTACATCTTCCCCGTTCCAGGATGTATTGAGTATCTGGTTTTATGAGCTTCTCTAAGTACCATTTCTCTCATATCTCCAAATTTTGGTACCCAAATCCTTTCAGCCCTATACCGGGTTCCGTCTCCCCGAATATTAAGATGCTTCTTCGATCCTTTGGGTATTTCATCCTTTAAATTTCCCTCTTTTAAAACTCCTTGTTGCGCCTCCTTTATTTGAGTAGTAAGGTTATTATGAATCATTATATTCATAGATTTTACTCGAATGGGTTCTCTGTCCTTCCTGCTCAAGGCATCGGCTACCACATTTGCCTTCCCCGGGTGGTAACGAATCTCAAAGTCGTAATCATTCAACAATTCAATCCACCTACGCTGCCTCATATTCAGTTGTTTCTGATTAAATATGTGTTGAAGACTTTTGTGGTCGGTATATATAATACTTTTGACCCCATATAAGTAGTGCCTCCAAGTCTTTAATGCAAAAACAACCGCGCCTAATTCCAAATCATGCGTCGTATAATTTTGCTCGTGAATCTTCAATTGTCTAGACGCATAAGCAATCACCTTCGTTCGTTGCATTAATACACAACCGAGACCTTGCTTTGATGCGTCACAATAAATCACAAAATCATCATTCCCTTCAGGCAATGACAATATATGTGCCGTAGTTAGCTTTTTCTTCAATAACTGAAATGCTTTCTCTTGTTCATCCTTCCATTCAAATTTCTTCCCTTTATGCGTTAATGCAGTCAAGGGTTTTGCTATTCTGGAAAAGTCTTGGATGAACCTTCTATAGTAACCAGCTAGTCCTAAAAACTGGCGTATGTGTTTCGGAGTTTTCAGGGTTTCCCACTTTTCAACAGTTTCTATCTTTGCCGGATCCACCTTAATACCTTCTTTGTTCACTATGTGACCGAGGAATTGAACTTCTTCCAACCAAAATGCACACTTTGAAAACTTAGCGTACAATTCTTCCTTCCTCAATACTTCTAACACCTTTCTCAAATGTTCACCGTGTTCTTGGTCATTCTTTGAGTAAATAAGTATATCATCAATGAAAACAATGACAAACTTGTCAAGGTATGGTCCACACACTCGGTTCATAAGGTCCATGAACACAGCTGGTGCATTAGTTAAACCAAACGGCATGACCATAAACTCGTAATGATCGTAACGTGTTCTGAAAGCAGTCTTTGGAATATCATCTTCTTTCACCCGCATTTGATGATACCCGGAACGTAAGTCAATCTTTGAATAAACAGACGAGCCTTGTAGTTGATCAAATAAGTCATCGATTCTCGGTAGTGGGTAGCGGTTCTTGATGGTAAGTTTTTTCAACTCTCGGTAGTCGATACACAACCTGAATGTACCATCTTTCTTCTTGACAAACAAAACAGGAGCTCCCCACGGTGATGTGCTTGGTCGAATGAAACTACGCTCTAAAAGTTCTTGTAATTGGCTTTGTAGTTCTTTCATCTCGCTGGGTGCGACTCTGTAAGGAGCACGAGCTATTGGTGCAGCTCCTGGTACAAGATCTATTTGAAATTCAACGGATCGATGTGGGTGTAATCCCGGTAATTCTTTCGGAAATACATCGGGAAATTCTTTTGCAATAGGAACATCATTGATGCTCTTTTCTTCAGTTTGTACTTTCTCAACGTGTGCTAGAACAGCATAGCAACCTTTTCTTATTAGTTTTTGTGCCTTCAAATTACTAATAAGATGTAGCTTCGTGTTGCCCTTTTCTCCGTACACCATTAAGGGTTTTCCTTTTTCTCGTATAATGCGAATTGCATTTTTGTAACAAACGATCTCTGTTTTCACTTCTTTCAACCAGTCCATACCGATTATCACATCAAAACTCCCTAACTCTACTGGTATCAAATCAATCTTAAATGTTTCGCTAACCAGTTTAATTTCTCGATTCCGACATATATTATCTGCTGAAATTAATTTACCATTTGCTAATTCGAGTAAAAATTTACTATCCAAAGGCGTCAATGGACAACTTAATTTAGCACAAAAATCTCTACTCATATAGCTTCTATCCGCACCCGAATCAAATAAAACGTAAGCAGATTTATTGTCAATAAGAAACGTACCCGTAACAAGCTCCGGGTCTTCCTGTGCCTCTGCCGCATTAATATTGAAAACTCTTCCGCGGCCTTGTCCATTCGTGTTCTCCTGGTTCGGGCAATTTCTAATAATGTGGCCCGGTTTTCCACATTTATAACAAACTACATTGGCATAACTTGCTCCGACACTACTTGCTCCGCCATTACTCGTTCCGACACCATTTGTTCCTTTCGTTCTATTAACCCCTGGTCCGTAGACCTCACACTTCGCCGCGCTATGACCATTTATTTTACACTTGTTGCAAAATTTGGTGCAGAACCCCGAGTGATACTTTTCACACCTTTGGCATAGCTGCTTCTGATTGTTGTTGTTGTTTCGATTATTATTGTTGTTGGGATGATTGTTGTAGTTGCTGTTGTTGTTGTTGTTGTTGTTGGGCCGTTTGTTGTAGTTGCGATTGATGTTGCGATTGTTAGGATAATTGTTGCGATTATTGTTGTAATTGCTGTTGTTGTTGTATTGGTGATTCTTATCACCGTTTTCCTCCCACTTTCTTTTGACTTGCTTCACATTGGCCTCTTCAGCAGTCTGTTCTTTAATTCTTTCTTCAATCTGGTTCACTAGTTTGTGAGCCATTCTACATGCCTGTTGTATGGAGGCGGGCTCGTGTGAACTTATATCTTCTTGGATTCTTTCCGGTAATCCTTTCACAAACGCGTCGATCTTCTCTTCCTCATCTTCGAATGCTCCCGGACACAATAGGCATAATTCTGTGAATCGTCTTTCGTACGTGGTAATATCAAATCCTTGGGTTCGTAACCCTCTAAGTTCTGTCTTGAGCTTATTGACCTCGGTTCTGGGACGGTACTTCTCGTTCATCAAGTGCTTGAATGCTGACCACGGTAGTGCGTACGCATCGTCTTGTCCCACTTGCTCTAGATAGGTATTCCACCATGTTAACGCAGAACCTGTGAAGGTATGCGTAGCGTACTTTACTTTATCCTCTTCAGTACACTTACTTATGGTAAACACCGATTCGACCTTCTCGGTCCACCGTTTCAATCCGATCGGTCCTTCGGTTCCATCAAATTCCAAAGGTTTACAGGCAGTGAATTCTTTGTAGGTGCATCCTACACGATTTCCTGTACTGCTAGATCCAAGGTTATTGTTGGTATGTAGCGCAGCCTGTACTGCGGCTATGTTTGAAGCTAGAAAAGTACGGAATTCCTCTTCATTCATATTCACGGTGTGTCGAGTAGTCGGTGCCATTTCCTTCAAAATAGTCAAATGGAACAAGTTAATCATACAGAATATTAAGAGTAGTTAATAGTATTTTGTAGCATAATATGAACTCATTTATAAAAGCTTTTTCTTCATATTAGCGTTTTATAAGTTTAAATTCGGGTAGTACCTAACCGTTAAGTTCATACTTAGTAGCTAATATACAATTCAACTACTACAATTCTATATGAAAAACTGATTATAATAATATTTCGCGTTTAAACTTTTACACAATATTTTACAAACTTACAATACCACTTATTTTACATATAGCATGAAATATAGCACACAATAAATTTGATACAAGATGGATGTGAAGATAATTCTAGCTAGTACACAAGTCGTTCAGCAAAGGCACTTAAGACACGTAACTCATACGTCCAGAAACAAGTCATGCATTCTGGTTTTACTAGGATTACTTCCCATCCTTGGTCTTGTGGAACATAACCGTTATGGCCGTTGATAAGACAGCGTGTTGTAACGTTGTCAAAGGGACGAGGGTTACGTAATGTCCAACAGTCCCGTAACAATCTAAAAACCTCATTTCTTACCCCAATTACCGACTCCGTCACTTGTGGGAACGTTTTGTTTAATAGTTGTAGGCTGATGTTCTTGTTCTCACTTTGGTGAGAAAGGAACATTACTAATCCGTAAGCATAACATGCTTCTTTATGTTGCATGTTAGCCGCTTTTTCTAAATCAGGAAGTCCAATATTCGGATATATTGAGTCAAAATAATTTCTTAACCCATTGCGTAAAATAGCATTTGGGTTCCCCGCAATATATGCGTCAAAGTAAACACATCGTAACTTATGGATTTCCCAATGTGATATCCCCTATCTTTCGAACGAAAGCCTTTTATAAACCAAGGCATTCTTGGAACGTTCTTCGAATGTCTTACAAACTGATCTCGCCTTAAATAGTTGTGCCGAAGAATTCTGACCGACTCTAGACAAGATTTCATCAATCATGTCTCCGGGTAGGTCTCTTAAAATATTGGGTTGTCTATCCATTTTTTGTTTTTATACTGTAAAATAGACAAGAGTTAGATTCAAAAAAAAAAAAAATACTTATTAATACAAGCAATTTTTACATATATCATAAAGCATAAGCACACTATATTACATATATTACACCACACGAATACAACTATCTTATTCCGACTCGCTTGTTTCTTCTTCTTCGGTTTTGGTTCGTTTTGCCAAGTTTCTAGAGATATATGATGTTCCCCTAATACGAGCCGTCGTTTTCCACATTGGTTTAGAAAAACCTGGTGGTTTAGAGGTTCCCGGGTCACTGTTACAACTTAAGGACTTCGGGGGTTGACGATACATATAAAGTTCATCGGGGTTGGAATTAGATTTCTCTATTTTTATGCCCTTTCCCTTATTATTTTCTTTTGCCTTTTTAAATTCAGTTGGGGTAATTTCTATAACATCATCGGAATTCTCGTCAGAATCCGATTCATCGGAGAATTGGTAATCCTCCCAATATTTTGCTTCCTTAGCAGAAACACCATTGACCATAATTAACCTTGGTCGGTTGGTTGAGGATTTTCTTTTACTTAACCGTTTTATTATTTCCCCACCGGTTCTATTTCTTTATCCGGTTCCGATTCTTCTTCCGGTTCCGATTCTTCTTCTGGTTCCGACTCTTCTTCCGGTTCCTCTTCGGGAACTTGTGAATCAGTCCACGAATCATTCCAATTTACATTTGACTCTTCATTATTATTAGGTGAGTCAATGGGACTTGTTCTAGAGGTAGACATCTATCACATAATATCAAACGCGTTAAGAGATTAATATATCACATAATATTCACATGTTAAAAATATATAGTTTACAACAAAATTTGTTAAGCAATCATTTTTCAAGTAAACACGGTCGAAGTCCAGACTCACTAATGCATCCTAACAAACTCGATAAGACACACTAATGCAAAATTCTGGTTCTCTAAGTCCAACGCTCGGATACCAACTGAAATGTCCCGTTCTTATTGATTAAAAACGTTCCATATTAATTGATTTCGTTGCGAGGTTTTGACCTCTATATGAGACGTTTTTCAAAGACTGCATTCATTTTTAAAACAAACCATAACCTTTATTTTATAAATGAAGGTTTAAAAAGCTTTACGTAGATTATCAAATAATGATAATCTAAAATATCCTGTTTACACACGACCATTACATAATGGTTTACAATACAAATATGTTACATCGAAATCAGTTTCTTGAATGCAGTTTTTACACAATATCATACAAACATGGACTCCTAATCTTGCCCTTATTTTAGTATACAACAGCGGAAGCTCTTAATATTCACCTGAGAATAAACATGCTTTAAACGTCAACAAAAATGTTGGTGAGTTATAGGTTTAACCTATATATATCAAATCGTAACAATAGACCACAAGATTTCATATTTCAATACACATCCCATACATAGAGATAAAAATCATTCATATGGTGAACACCTGGTAACCGACATTAACAAGATGCATATATAAGAATATCCCCATCATTCCGGGACACCCTTCGGATATGATATAAATTTCGAAGTACTAAAGCATCCGGTACTTTGGATGGGGTTTGTTAGGCCCAATAGATCTATCTTTAGGATTCGCGTCAATTAGGGTGTCTGTTCCCTAATTCTTAGATTACCAGACTTAATAAAAAGGGGCATATTCGATTTCGATAATTCAACCATAAAATGTAGTTTCACGTACTTGTGTCTATTTTGTAAATCATTTATAAAACCTGCATGTATTCTCATCCCAAAAATATTAGATTTTAAAAGTGGGACTATAACTCACTTTCACAGATTTTTACTTCGTCGAGAAGTAAGACTTGGCCACTGTTGATTCACGAACCTATAACAATATATACATATATATTAAAGTATGTTCAAAATATATTTACAACACTTTTAATATATTTTGATGTTTTAAGTTTATTAAGTCAGCTGTCCTCGTTAGTAACCTACAACTAGTTGTCCACAGTTAGATGTATAGAAATAAATCGATAAATATTATCTTGAATCAATCCACGACTCAGTGTATACGTATCTCAGTATTGATCACAACTCAAACTATATATATTTTGGAATCAACCTCAACCCTATATAGCTAACTCCAACATTCACATATAGAGTGTCTATGGTTGTTCCGAAATATATATAGATGTGTCGACATGATAGGTCGAAACATTGTATACGTGTCTATGGTATCTCAAGATTACATAATATACAATACAAGTTGATTAAGTTATGGTTGGAATAGAATTGTTACCAATTTTCACGTAGCTAACATGAGAAAAATTATCCAATCTTGTTTTACCCATAACTTCTTCATTTTAAATCCGTTTTGAGTGAATCAAATTGCTATGGTTTCATATTGAACTCTATTTTATGAATCTAAACAGAAAAAGTATAGGTTTATAGTTGGAAAAATAAGTTACAAGTCATTTTTGCAAAGGTAGTCATTTCAGTCGAAAGAACGACGTCTAGATGACCATTTTAGAAAACGTACTTCCACTTTGAGTTTAACCATAATTTTTGGATATAGTTTCATGTTCATAATAAAAATCATTTTCTCAGAATAACAACTTTTAAATCAAAGTTTATCATAGTTTTTAATTAACTAACCTAAAACAGCCCGCGGTGTTACTACGACGGCGTAAATCCGGTTTTACGGTGTTTTTCGTGTTTCCAGGTTTTAAATCATTAAGTTAGCATATCATATAGATATAGAACATGTGTTTAGTTAATTTTAAAAGTCAAGTTAGAAGGATTAACTTTTGTTTGCTAACAAGTTTAGAATTAACTAAACTATGTTCTAGTGATTACGAGTTTAAACGTTCGAATAAGATAGTTTTATATATATGAATCGAATGATGTTATGAACATCATTACTACCTCAAGTTTAGTAGGTAAATCTACTGGAAGTGACAAGAAATGATCTAGCTTTAAAGGATCTTGGATGGCTTGAAAGTTCTTGAAGTAGGATCATGACACAAAAACAAGTTCAAGTAAGATTTTTACTCGAATTAAGATAGTTTATAGTTATAGAAATTGAATCAAAGTTTGAATATGAATATTACCTTGAATAAGAAAGATAACCTACTGTATATAACAAAGGTTTCTTGATCTTAGATGATTACTTGGAATGGATTAGAAAGCTTGGAAGTAAATTAGTAAACTTGAAGGGATTTTTGAAGTGTTCTTGAAGTGTTCTTCCTATGATGATTATAGCTTGATTCTTGAAGTGATTTTTGATGAAGATGATGATTAACTACTGAAAAAATACGTTCATAATAGTGTGTGTGTGTGTGTGTTGAGAGAGAATTAGAAAGAGAATTAGAAGTGAAATGGAGTGAATGATGAGTGGTAATTGGTGAGTGGTGAGTGGGGTTAAAAGGAGTTCTAGTTAGTTGACTAGCTCATGGTAGAAGTTAAAATTGATTAGTCATACATGACATAATCAAGAGTGGAATCACATGCTAGTTCCTATTGGTATATACCCATAGTAAGTACGTTTTGAAGCTGTGTATAATATGGGTAAGAATACGACTAGAATTCTTGATGAAAGAAAGGAATGGGAAAGTAACTGTAACCATTTTCGTTAAGTATGAGTGTTTTGATATACGTCTTGAAGTCTTCCAAAAGTATTTTAATACATCTAAATACACTACATGTATATACATTTTAACTGAGTCGTTAAGTCATCGTTAGTCGTTACATGTAAGTGTTGTTTTGAAACCTTTAAGTTAACGATCTCAATTAATGTTGTTAACCCATTGTTTATTATATCTAATGAGATGTTAAATTATTATATTATCATGATATTATGATATATTAATATATCTTAATATGATATATATACATTTAAATGTCGTTACAACGATAATCGTTACATATATGTCTCGTTTCGAAATCCTTAAGTTAGTAGTCTTGTTTATATGTATATAACTCATTGTTAATATACTTATGTAGATACTTACTTATCATAATCTCATGTTAACCATATGTATATCCATATATATATATATCGTCATGTCGTTTTTACAAGTTTTAACGTTCGTTAATCGCCGGTCAACTTGGGTGGTCAATTGTCTATA
This sequence comes from Rutidosis leptorrhynchoides, assembly GCF_046630445.1. Lineage (NCBI taxonomy): Eukaryota > Viridiplantae > Streptophyta > Magnoliopsida > Asterales > Asteraceae > Rutidosis > Rutidosis leptorrhynchoides. The sequence goes on from NC_092339.1 coordinate 259,695,887, forward strand.
TGAAACATATTTCAATTAATCAAGTCTTAACAAGTTTGATTGCTTAACATGTTGGAAACATTTAATCATGTAAATATCAATCTCAATTAATATATATAAACATGGAAAAGTTCGGGTCACTACACTTTTCTCATTTTGGTCCAACAAATAACCAAGTCCACAGACTCAACTATTATAGCCCAATTGTTATAATAAGTTCACGGCCCAAACACATATGCCCACGATCAAGTTATCTGGCCCAATATTTAATTGATGGATAAGTGTGTTGCTGATGACGTTCGGCCAAAAAAAAAATAACTAAGACAGATCCCCATCACCGACTTAGGTTAACCGGTTACCAAATCAATCGATCAAAAATTGGAGATGGAAGTCACAACACTTGCTAACAGAGGAGCCGTGATTTTTTTTACAGTCGAGGTTTGGTTGTTGGGTGTTTGGGTTAGAGGAAGGATCAAACACAGCAACGTATAGTTATCGATTTCATCAAATCATTATCATCATCATCGCGGATCTAATCATCACCAATGGATCCTTGTTATCGGTCAATCAATTAATCAAGTATATACTCGATCCATTATTATTCTCATAATTTCTTTAATTCCTTTATAATTTCTGTATAATTACTTGATAATACAATAGTAGTAATTAAGGTTGTTCTTGGGGTTTTGATGATAGTAATAACAGTAGTAGGGATGGGGTAATAAGGGTGATGGTGTCTGGTTTGTAGAATATAAAACTTTATGGCAGCAGTAGTTTAGTCGAATAATAGAAAGAAATAGGAAGTGATTTTCGATTGTGGTATTGATGGTGGTCGAAACAAAAAGAACAGAACAAGTGCAATAACAATATGCAGTTGCAGTGTATCAATTTGATTAAAATGGATATAGGAAACATGGTATTCAGCAGCAGGTTAGTAGACAGGAAAGAAAAAGCAGGCTTCGTTGGTGATATTTAAATACACAAAAATATAAAATATTTCAGTGGTTTAATAGGAAATTTAATGGTGTTTGTTATTTGATTTTGCAGATTCAAAGTAGCAGCACATCAGTTAAAGAAAAGGTTGTAGTTTAGCAGCGATTAAAACGTTTGATGGTGGTGTCTTACCAGAGTTGCATCAAAAACTGTAACAGGAAACAGATGGTAGTGGCTGTGCTTGTTCACCCAAAACAGAAAAGAATAGCAGTAGCAAGGAAGTAATTTAAATCAAGGTGTTGGGTTTATGGACCAGTGACCAAAGTCACAAAAAGGTATATAGCAGCAGTTTGTAATACTAGTAAGTGTTGGTGATTATTTAAATGGGTTCAAACATAATCTAATAACAAGATAACAACAAAATTTAAGGGAGTTTCGTTTTTAGTTTGCTTGCAGCAGGAAAATAGCAGTAGTTCGTGGGTCTCCTGATGAGATAATAGTTGCTGGCTGTGTTCATGCATGAAGAAGGGATGTGATAAGTGATGATTATGGTGTTAGTCTCAAATGAAACTAGAAATCACAATTGTAACAGGTACATGGTCGTGGTGGTGTTTTGTTGATGAAAGAGGCTGTATGATAACCGAGATGATCGATGATTGAGGTAGTTCTTGGATGAGAAGAGGAGAGGGAGAGATGTTTGTTTATATTTCTCTCTGTCAGGCATATACACATGTAGACCTATGTAGATTAGATAGTGACTTGTAACAAACAAGGACAAGTATCACTTTCATCAATTGTGTATGTATAGTTATGTGTATATAAATATCACTTATATGATTGTAGTGAGTCCTAGTTAGACGAAAAGAGAAGTAAAGGAAGTCAAATGATTCCTTTGATAAAAACAAAACAACTAAAAAACTTATTTGTAATTGATGACATAAGTAGCAAAGAAAATTTGGTTGTGGGGTTCGGTTAGGTGTTGTGCATATATGATTGTATTTATGTATAGAAATAGATGGATGAATTTGATGATTGAATCTTGTAATAAAAAGGAACGAATGATTTAAGTGGTGTGGTTTTATGGTTTTGCACAGTTTATGTATATATATAACTAGTCATATATTCTCATTTATAAAGAGAATAAAATAGAGAATAAGCAGTTGTAGTAGACAAGAGTTTAAAGCAAGAAAAAGAAAAATAATTTGTTTGTGCATCTATGTACTATGTATATATTAAAGGTGGATTACATTCGATGAATTAGTAAACAGAAAGAAATGAACACTCATGTATCAATAAATTATTATATCCATGAATCTTAAACTTAATTTCAATAATAATAATAATATAATAATAATTATAACATCATATTTTTATTTTATATTATTACTTTTTAATAGAAATGATATACAACATTTCGAATTAATATATATATATATATATTTATATTTTTAAATATATATGTATTTATTTACAAATAGTTGTTCGTGAATCGCCTAGAGAACAGTCGAAAGGTATTTGCATATATGAAAATAGTTCAAAATTGTAGAGACTCAATATTACAGACTTTGCTTATCGTGTCCGGAATATACAAAGATTAAGTTTAAATTTGGTCGGAAATTTCCGGGTCGTCACAGTACCTACCCGTTAAAGAAATTTCGTCTCGAAATTTGAGTGAGGTCGTCATAAATAACTATAAAAATGTTTTCATGATGAATATGAGTTGATAAATAGAGTTTTATCATCATTGAGTGATACAGATAAAACAATTTGATTAATCGAAGAGCACGAATGAGGCTATCACAAAAGAGTGAAATGAGAAAGACAAGTTTCATCATAACTTTTGACTTGTCATTGTTGAATTTAGAAAATAAGGTGCGTCTTAACCTTTTACGTGGTCACGTTTGAATTCCAGAATTTAAGAGATTTAGAGGAAATCTTCGAAATCTAAAATATTTGATTCTTTGGCGAGTAAGGAAATTAAGATCTCTATAATTAAATGCGATGATTTGTATCGATTGCTTTGTCTGGTATCTTCACTATAAATGAACTTCTTCCGTTCCCTTATTTTCATCATTCATATACTTTCATTCTTAATTCTTACTTCTAAAAGGTTGGGAAAATGCTTCATCCAGTTCTAATCCTTGATATTTTTCTAATTATCATTTCTGTCATCCTTCTTTTCAATCTTCCATTAGAAGAATCTGTTTACTTCTACTATTACCTTGGGGTGATACTATTCTTAATTATACCGTGCCTTTATATTGATATTCGTGTTGATATCCATGGTTTGTAATCTCCGTGTTGTTATTGGGCTTTATATTTTCTCTTATATTTCGGTGTTCCTGCTTCTGTCTCCTATAATCACTATCATTCACAGTTAATACTCTCTCTTATTTGCTGCGATTTATACCCCCTTTCTATTTCTGAGCTTCATGCTTTTGTTTTCTTTTCGCAAGTATTGGTCCAGAATTTGTAGGTATGGAGTTCCGAATGAACTTAATGTTCTAAACAAGATAGAACGTAATAGCACGATTTGATTTGTTAAATTACCAGAATTACTGAGAATAGAACTATCAAGAATATATTTTCTTGATATGTTCAGAAGTTAATTTGAATGAAAGAGTTATGTAACATGGCACGTGATGACGATATGATCTGTGAATCATCACGTTCCATTAGAAACTTAGTATGACTTACTATAATATAATCATGTTGATCAAGTGTCATTATATTATACTAACTCATGCATTAATTTCTTTACATTCCTCCAGGATTTATTCATAAATTAAACTTAGATTTTTCAGAAGTTTCCAATTTAATGAAACACAGGAAGCACGAAGAGGTATATAATTTCGGACGAGAATATTTATGAAAATATCCTCAAAAATATCGAAGATATTGATGATGATATTTTGGAATTTCTAAGTTCGATGGTTGACGGAGAAAGATTTTCCACAAGATTTTAACATGACTTCGGAGCAAGATATTCTCTAAAGATTTCAACGGGTCCAGAATTATCTGGATTCTATGTATATAGGGTATGGTCCTTGTATTTGTCCTTAGTCTCCTTCATGGTTAGCTCAATCCGTTTTCCAGTTCCAATGTTTCTGAGCTTTTCCAACATACTATTCTTTATCATCAAACTTCCGACGACTAAGGTCGTTTACAGTTGCCTACAGTTTCTGCTGCTTCATTCAGCTTTTTCAACATTCAGAGTATCGATTCGTAAACTGGGTGCCTTTTCAAAATTTCAGAATTTAAGATCGTAATTCTAGGAGATAATTCTTATATGTATACATATAACTGCTGACTTAGACACACTGCGAGTTTTCAAAGTATTGATTGCTAATTCCCGGTAATTGGTATGGCAATTCTTGTTACAATATGCGGATGAGTATATGATAGGGTTTTAATGAACCAATATAATGGTTTTTCGGAGAGATTTAAATCAATGAATAATGAAACTGCTGGTAAGTTTACTGCTAATATGGTGTAATATAAACGATTCTTCTGTAATGGTGACAATAGGCAAACTTATATACCAAGTTATAATAGAGTTTACTCGAATGAAAATCGTAGTTGATTTGCTGAAGCTGTGACAAAATGTGGCTAATTTTGGAAAGGGATTGCAAAGTTATTTTCGGTAATAACAATGCTAAAGGAATTAGCACAGCTATGCGTTAAACGTTTACACAGGTTTATAGCGTTTTCAGGTGCATAACTATATGTATCAATCTTTTCTTCCGTAGATGAAGTGCGGTTGGTTCATCCTCTCGTTTGAGGTGTTTTCAAGATTCATGAAATGTTGGAACACAGATTGGAATCGTCAGGATACAAATGAGGTTTAAAATGAAATCAAGTAGCAAACTTGAAGAAATGTTTAGTTTCATATGTTATAATCAATATTTTAATTCATTTTAATTGTCCAATGTTGATAGTCCACAGTCGATAGTCCACAGTTGATAGTCCAATAATTCATATATAGTTTAATTTATAATATTCGAATTAATTAACACGTATCGTGACCCGTGTACATGTCTCAGACTCGATCACAACTCAAAGTATATATATTATTATAGAATCAACCTCAACCCTGTATAGAGAACTCGATCATTACTGCATATAGAGTGTCTATGGGTATTCCAAATAATATATATATATATATATATATATATATATATATATATATATATATATATATATATATATATATATATATATATATATATATATATATATATATATATATATATATATATATATATATATATATGCATCGATATGATATGTCAAAACCTTGTATACGTGTCCCGATATTTAAAGTGCGTAAAATAAATACAGAAATTAAATGACGATAAATTAAAAATGCGTAAAGTAAATAACAGAAATTAGATGACGATAAATTAAATTGCGATAAATAAAATGTAATCAGTTAGCTAGGAACAGTTAGCTAGGATTTTGTTAGCGTGGATTCTTAATAGAATTTCTCATAGTTAATTCGTTTGTTTCTAACAAATTTTTATTTTGTCTAATATTTTCTTCATTATGCCACTTGTTGGATTCTAATAAGTCAAAATCCAAATATGAAATTTGAATGGAAATCGTTGTTCTGTGGTGAACGGATACGTATATCAGTGGTTGTAAGTAGAATAGTAAATGACCGTCGAATCAGATTCGAAGAATGTACAGTGTAACTTATTAATGTGAGATCTTAAATATTCCTCGGGTATTACCTACCCGTTAAAATATTTTCATCATTAATAGTTTGTATGAAAGAATTTTTAATCACAATCTTTATGAAAATATATATACATATATATATTTTCTTCAGATGTAATCATGGATTTAATGAGTCAATATAATATTAGACTCATTTGATTTTTGATTTGAGCTAGAATAAGTAATCTCTAAAACTATTAGGATCCACATATTCTTCGCAGAATATTAATGAAGTTATGGTCCAATACTTCATCGTTAATTATTAGGATCCACATATTCTTCGCAGAATATTAATGAAGTTATGGTTCAATACTTCATTGTTAATTGATGTTGGTACTCCTTGGTATCCATGGTGCGTATCATGTTGATGTTCGCGGGACAGATTGGGAAATTAAGGCTTGGGATGCGGATGTTGTTGTTGGTGATGTTGTTGATGTCGGTAATGTTGTTGAAGCTGGTACATTTTACACCATACTTTTCACGGCTACAACTCGGGTGCGAAGCTCGTTGACTTCTTCTATTACTCCGGGATGATTGTCGGTCGGAACGAGCAGATGTATAAGGTTTTGTATTTGAGATAGTATATAATCATGGTGAGATATTCGGGTAATGAGGGTGAAAATGATGTTTCGGATTGGTTCGCCGGTAAGTGCTTCGGGTTATTCGTCAAGAGGTGAATTTGGTTGGTGGAAGGGATCTCCTTATTCGCGTCTCCATTGATTAAGTCAACTACGAACCCATCAGATGAATTGGGGATGGCTGATTGATTGATTCATTCTGGTGACACTGCTTACAGAGCTTAGGTGAATATCCATGTCAGAATAGCTGTCGGAATAACTATCGGAATAGCTATCGAAATCTGAGGGACTCGAACTGGTTGAGGGATTCGTCTCGTACGATCAGATGAAGGATTTTTGATAAGAAATAGATTATAGGATGTAGATTAGTACCCTGCAATACGTAATTTACATATGTATATATAATACTAAAATTCCCATAAGTTACGGAGGAATCTACGGAAACTGTCAGGCAAAGGTTACAATAACAGATACACTAAGATATGAATTTATCTATACACTGTCTATGCAATAGAGGCAGTAAGACGTGTCTAGACTAAGAATGATAAGCAGGTAATTTTCTAAGGATGATAAGCAGATGATTTCCGACTAGAAATGATAAGCAAAACTTTTGACATGCATACACGGTCGAAGTCCAGACTCTCTAATGCATCTAAACAACTACTAGTTAGACACACTAATGCAAGACCTGGTTCGCTAAGACCACCGCTCTGATACCAACTAAAAAACCCCGTCCTAATCCATCCGGATGAAGTCCTTCTTGATTATAAATGATTCACAACAGTTGATTACATCGCGAGGTACTTGACCTCTATATGATACATTTTACAAACATTGCATTCGTTTTTGAAAAGACAATCTTTCATTACATCGAAAGTTGATAACATGCATACCATTTCGTAATATATTCTACTATAATTGACTTAATAATAATCTTGATGAACTCAACGACTCGAATGCAATGTTTTTTGAAATATGTCATGAATGACTCCAAAGTAATATCTCTAAGATGAGCAAATGCACAGCGGAAGATTTCTTTCGTACCTGAGAATAAACATGCTTTAAAGTGTCAACCAAAAGGTTGGTGAGTTCATTAGTTTATCATAAAAAATCATTTTCATTATTTTAATAGACCACAAGATTTCATATTTCCATTTCTCATAAACATACGTCCCATGCATAGAGACCAAAATTATTCATATGGATTGAACACCTGGTAACCAACATTCACACTATGCATATAAGAATATCCCCATCATTCCGGGATCCTCCTTCGCACATGATAAAAATTTTGAAGTACTAAAGCATCCGGTACTTTGGATGGGGTTTGTTGGGCCCGATAGATCTATCTTTAGAATTCGCGTCAATTAGGGTGTCTGTTCCCAAATTCTTAGATTACCAGACTTAATAAAAAGGGGCATATTTGGTTTAATAATTCAACCATAGAATGTAGTTTCGATTACTTGTGTCTATTTCGTAAAATAGTTATAAAAGTAGCGCATGTATTCTCAGTCCCAAAAATATATATAAAAAGGGAGCAAATGAAACTCACAGTCCAATATTTTGTAGTAAAAATATTCATACGACGGAACTGAACAATGCAAGGTTGGCCTCGGATTCACGAACCTATATTAATTGTATTTCTATTAAAACATATAATTGAAATATCATAATTTCAATTGTTAATATATATTATTTATATATATTTTGTAGTTATATAAGATTCATACTAAATTCCATTTAAACATATCTTTTATGTTATATCTTAAATCATATGTTAGTATATATATTTATTGGTATATGTATTTAAAGTGATTAGTAGGTTTATATTAATATTTATATATATACATTTAGTATAATATTTAAAATACCTATTTTGTAGTATGTAAGTTTTTATCTAAGAAATGTTAATATCGTTTATACGTTGTTATATGGAATGTTAATATGATTGTAGTATATATATATAATAAGTATGTTCTATGTACATAATATTTATTTGTTTAAAAATGATAATTTTGATATTAATGATTTACTAATAATAATAATAATAATATTACAATTTTATTTATATTAATAATACTAATAATAAGGATATTGTTAACAATAATAATTATGTTACTGATAGTAATACTAGTAATTATAGAAAAGATACTAATACTAATGTTAGTGAAAAAATAATAATTTGCATCATTTTATTAATAATAATAATTTTATTCATTATTTTTATGTTTACATAATGATAATGATAATACATACATTAGTTGTCCATAGATATCATAATAATAATTATAATAGCAATACTCTTAATTTTAACTATGATCATAATAATAATAAGGATAACCATGATAATATTAGTAGTAATACTTATATTAATAATCTTATACAAGTAATGATATTTCTAATTCTAATAATAATGATAATAATATTAATTGTATAATAATAGTAATTATCTTAATCAACAATAATCATAATAATAATAATAATAATAAAAAAATTTAGAAGGCTACCTCAATGAAATAAGCTTCAGAAAAAAAATAAACATTTCTGCCCGGGCTCGAATCCATGACCTCCCGCTCATACTCAACACTTTAGACCATTGATCCATCTATTTCTTTCATAAATATATCATACTCGAAATTTACTTAACCTCCTTTTCTCATTTTGGTCCAACAAATAACCAAGTCCACAGACTCAACTATTACAGCCCAATTGTTATAATAAGTTCATGGCCCAAACACATATGCCCACGATCAAGTTATCTGGCCCAATATTTAATTGATGGATAAGTGTGTTGCTGATGACGTTCGGCCACAAAAAATAAATAAATAACTAAGACAGATCCCCATCACCGACTTAGGTTAACCGGTTCCCAAATCAATCGATCAGAAATTGGTGATGGAAGTCACAACACTTGCTAACAGAGGAGCTGTGATTTTTTTTTTACAGTCGAGGTTTGGTTGATGGGTGTTTGGGTTAGAGGAAGGATCAAACACATCGACGTATAGTTATCGATTGCATCAAATCATTATCATCATCATCGCGGATCTAATCATCACCAATGGATCCTTGTTATCAGTCAATCAATTAATCAAGTATGTACTCGATCCATTATTATTCTCATAATTTCTTTAATTCCTTTATAATTTCTGTATAATTACTTGATAATACAATAGCAGTAATTAAGGTTGTTCTTGGGGTTTTGATGATAGTAATAACAGTAGTAGGGATGGGGTAATAAGGGTGATGGTGTCTGGTTTTTAGAACATAAAACTTTATGGCAGCAGTAGTTTAGTCGAATAATAGAAAGAAATAGGAAGTGATTTTCGATTGTGGTATTGATGGTGGTCGAAACAAAAAGAACAGAACAAGTGCAATAACAATATGCAGTTGCAGTGTATCACTTTGATTAAAATGGATACAGGAAACATGGTATTCAGCAGCAGGTTAGTAGACAGAAAAGAAAAAGCAGGCTTCGTTGGTGATATTTAAATACACAGAAATATAAAATATTTCAGTGGTTTAATAGGAAATTTAATGGTGTTTGTTATTTGATTTTGCAGATTCAAAGTAGCAGCACATCAGTTAAAGAAAAGGTTGCAGTTTAGCAGCGATTAAAACGTTTGATGGTGGTGTCTTACAAGAGTTGCAGCAAAAACTGTAACAGGAAACAGATGGTAGTGGCTGTGCTTGTTCACCCAAAACAGAAAAGAATAGCAGTAGCAAGGAAGTAATTTAAATCAAGGTGTTGGGTTTATGGACCAGTGACCAAAGTCACAAAAAGGTATATAGCAGCAGTTTGTAATACTAGTAAGTGTTGATGATTGTTTAAATGGGTTCAAACATAATCTAATAACAAGATAACAACAAAATTTAAGTGAGTTTCGTTTTTAATTTGCTTGCAGTAGGAAAATAGCAGTAGTCCGTGGATCTCCTGATGAGATAATAGTTGCTGGCTGTGTTCATGCATGAAGAAGGGATGTGATAAGTGATGATTATGGTGTTAGTCTCAAATGAAACTAGAAATCACAATTGTAACAGGTACATGGTCGTGGTGGTGTTTTGTTGATGAAAGAGGCTGTATGATAACCGAGATGATCGATGATTGAGGTAGTTCGTGGATGAGAAGAGGAGAGAGAGAGATGTTTGTTTATATTTCTCTCTGTCAGGCATATACACATGTAGACCTATGTAGATTAGATAGTGACTTGTAACAAACAAGGACAAGTATCACTTTCATCAATTGTGTATGTATAGTTATGTGTATATAAATATCACTTATATGATTGTAGTGAGTCCTAGTTAGACGAAAAGAGAAGTAAAGGAAGTCAAATGATTCCTTTGATAAAAACAAAACAACAAAAAAACTTATTTGTAATTGATGACATAAGTAGCAAAGAAAATTTGGTTGTGGGGTTCGGTTAGGTGTTGTGCATATATGATTGTATTTATGTAGAGAAATAGATGGATGAATTTGATGATTGAATCTTGTAATAGAAAGGAACGAATGATTTAAGTGGTGTGGTTTTATGGTTTTGCACAGTTTATGTATATATATAACTAGTCATATATTCTCGTTTATAAAGAGAGTAAAATAGAGAATAAGCAGTTGTAGTAGACAAGAGTTTAAAGCAAGAAAAAGAAAAATAATTCGTTTGTGCATCTATGTACTATGTATATATTAAAGGTGGATTACATTCGATGGAATAGTAAACAGAAAGAAATGAACACTCATGTATCAATAAATTATTATATCCATGAATCTTTAACTTAATTTCAATAATAATAATAATATAATAATAATTATAACATCATATTTTTATTTTATATTATTACTTTTTAATAGAAATGATCTACAACATTTCTAATTAATATATATATTTATATTTTTAAATATATATGTATTTATTTACAAATAGTTGTTCGTGAATCGCCGAGAATAGTCGAAAGGTATTTGCATATATGAAAATAGTTCAAAATTCTAGAGACTCAACGTTACAGACATTGCTTATCGTTTCTGGAACATATAAAGATTAAGTTTAAATTTGGTCGGGAACATATATAGAGGTCAAAACCTCGCGACGAAATCAATTAATATGGAATGTTTATAATCAATATGAACGGGACATTTAAGTTGGTATCCGAGCGTTGGTCTTAGAGAACTAGAAATTTGCATTAGTGTGTCTTATTGAGTTCGTTAGGATGCATTAGTGAGTCTGGACTTCGACCGTGTTTACTTGAAAAACGATTGCTTAACATTTTTGTTGGAAACTATATATTGTTAACATGTAAATATTATGTGATATATTAATCTCTTAATGTGTTTGATATTGTGTGTTAGATGTCTACCTCTAGTACAAATCCCATCGACTCACCTAATAATAATGAAGAGTCGAATATAGTTTGGGAAGATTCACAAATTCCCGAAGAGGAACCGGAAGAAGAGGAACCGGAAGAGGAGGAACCGGGAGAAGAGGAACCGGAAGAAGAGGTTCTGGAGGAGGAAATATTAGGAACCATAGAAAAATAGATAAATAAAAGAAAATCCTCAAACAATGGACCAAAATTAAAAATGGTTAATGGTGTTTCCACCGAGGAAGAAAAATATTGGGAAGATTACCAATTTTCCGATGAATCGGATACCGATGAGGATTCCGATGATGTCATAGAAATTACCTCGACCCAATTTGAAAAGGTAAAAGAAAATAATAAGGGAAAGGGCATCAAAATAGAGAAACCTGATTCCAACCCCGATGAACTTTATATGTATCGTCAACACCCGTATTTCTTAAGTTGTAACAATAACCCGGGAACCTCTAAACCACCAGGTTTTTCTAAACCATTTGTGAAAACAACGGATTGTATTAGAGGAACATCATATATCCCTAAAAAATTAGCAAAATGAAACAGGTCCGAAGAGGAAGAAACTTGTGAGTCGGAATAAAGAGTTGTAATCATGAGGTGTAAAATATATAAAATAAGTGTGCTTGTACTTTTCTTGTTGTATGTGAAAATTGCTTGTATTATTTGATAATTATCTTTTACGAATCTAACCCTCGTCTATTTTTACAGTATTAAAACAAAAATGGATGTTAAGGATAGACAACCAAAAATTTTAGAAGACCTACCCGGGGACATGATTGATGAAATCTTGTCTAAAGTCGGTCAGATTCATCGGCACAATTATTTACGGCGAAATTAGTGTGTAGAACATTTGATGAACGTTCCAGGCATGCCTTAGTTTATAAAAGGCTTTCATTTGAAAGATGGGGTATATCACATTGGTGACACCGTAAGTTACGCAGTGTTTTCTTTAAAGCATTAAATACGGGGAACTCAAATGCAATTTTATGCTGCGGGTTAAGAACCTATTTTGACTCAACATATCCCAACATAGGACTGCGTGAGTTAGAAAGAGCTTCTAACATGCAACATAAAGAAGCATGTTATGCTTACGGGTTAGTGATGTTAGCTTCTCACCAAAGTGAGAAAAAGAACATCGAATTACAACTTTTAAATAAAACCTTCCCACAAGTGACGGATTCAGTAGTTGGGGTGAGAAACAAGGTTTTTAGATTATTACGGGGTTGTTGGACATTACGAAACCCTCGTCCCTTTGACGACGTTACAACATGCTGTCTTGTCAACGGACACAACGGTTATGTTCCACAAGACGAAGGATGGGAAGTAGTCTTAATAAAACCAGAATGCATGACTTGTTTCTGGACTAATCAATTACGTGTTTTTATTGCCTTTGTTGAACGACTTGCGTATTAACTAGGATTGTTGTCACAACTGTTTTGTATCAAAGTTATTGTGTGCTATATTTCATACTATATGTATAATAGCGGTATTGTAAGTTTGTAAAATATTGTATAAAAGTTTGAACGCTAAATATTATTATAATTAGTTTTTCATATAGAATTGTAGTAGTTGAATTGTATATTAGCTACTAAGTATGAACTTAACGGGTAGGTACTACCCGAATTAAAACTATAAAACGCTAATATGAAGAAAAAGCTTTTATAAATGAGTTCATATTATGCTACGAAATACTATTGACTATTCTTAATATTCTATATGATTAACTTAATTCTTTTGAGCTATTTTTGAAGGAAATGGCACCGACGACTCGTTAGAATTTGAACATGAGCGAGGAAGACTACCGTGTTTTCCTTGCAGCAAACATTGAAAGGACCCGTCCTAATCCATCCGGACGAAGTCCATATCGATTATAAATGATTCACAACAGTTGGTTACATCGCGAGGTACTTGACCTCTATATGATACATTTTACAAACATTGCATTCATTTTTGAAATGACAATCTTTCATTTCATCGAAAGTTGATGGCATGCATACCATTTAATAATATATCTAACTATAATTGACTTAATAATAATCTTGATGATCTCAACGACTCGAATGCAACGTCTTTTGAAATATGCCATGAATGACTCCAAGTAATATCTTTAAAATGAGCAAATGCACATCAGAAGATTTCTTTCATACCTGAGAATAAACATGCTTTAAAGTGTCAACCAAAAGGTTGGTAGTTCATTAGTTTAACATAAATAATCATTTCCATCATTTTAATAGACCACAAGATTTTCATTTCTCATAAATATACGTCCCATGCATAGAGACAAAAATATCATTCATATGGATTGAACACCTGGTAACCGACGTTAACTTAATGCATAGAATATCCCTAAAATAGAACCTCTCGTCTGTATAATACTCTCGAAGTACTAAAGCATTCGTACCCCGAATGGGACTTGTCAAGGTCCATAGATCTATCTTTAGGATTCGAATCAGGGGCCATTTCCCTAAATTCTTAGGTTACCAGACTTGAAGGGCGATATTCGATTTAATAATCCAACCATATAATGTAGTTTTTGATCACTTGTGTCTATTTCGTAAAACATTTATAAAAGCAGCATGTATTCTCAGTATCAAAAATATATATTGCAAAAGCATTTAAAAAGGGAGCAAATGAAACTCACAATACTGTATTTTGTAGTAAAAATACATATGACGATATTGAACAACTGAACAATGCAGGGTTGGCCTCGGATTCACGAACCTATATCACTTATATATTTATATTAAAACATATACTCGTAATTGATTGAATATATATATATATATATATATATATATATATATATATATATATATATATACATATATATATATAATTGTTAATAGAGTTAAGTTAAATATATTTTTATATGGGGATTACTTGTTTATAATTAATAATTATGATAATACTAATATTAGTAATAATATTGATACTTTATAATATTGGTAAAGGTGATAATAATAATAATGTTAATAAGGATATTAGTAATGACAATAATATTAACTTGTATTAAAGTAACTATGATAATATTTATAATAATTCTTTTAAAACATACTTTAATTAAGATCTTAATAATTTTCATAATAATATTTATATCTAAAATTTCTATATTTTCAATCTTAACAATATTATTAAACTTGTATATTCATAGTTATAATAATCATAACTTTCGTGTTTAATTTATAAACTAATGACTTAGTTTCTTTTAATATTACCTTGTATTCATAATCATAATTTACATGTGTTCAAATAGTTATAATCAATCTCCTAATCTTAATCATAACACTTTTTATCATAAATTAACCTATTTAGTATTCTCGCAATCCCAATATTGTTACTAAAAAAAATAACACAAATATTACTATAAATAATAATATTATTGATGATAATACTAAATAATGGTACTAATATAGCTAGTAAATATTATTAACTTAATAATACTAATGATATACATGTATTAATGTTAATAATAATAACAAGTTACTTATCATAATAAAATAATAATTATAATAATAATTAGTATTAGCAAAAATAATATTAATAATAATAATAATAATAATAATAATAATAATAATAATAATAATAATAATAATAATAATAATAATAATAATAATAATAATAATAATAATAATAATAATAATAATAATAATAATAATAATGAAAATACAACAGTTCAACCTTGAAGAAAAGCTCAAAAAGAATGTCACCGCCGGGACTCGAACCCGCGACTTCTCGAACACCCGACAACACCCACGACCACCCTTCCATTCCCTATTTTTCTGAAATAGCCTCAGCTTAAACCCATAAAAACCGTTTTCTGTTTTATTCCTCTTCCTCTTCTTCACCAATATTCCATACAACTAAAACTCATTATAACCACCATTCATCAAATTGTTTTTGGGATTTGCAGAAGCTACTAGGATGTTGATTATATACGTTCAATAAAACTAAAAAGAAAATAAATAAAAAATCGACAGCAGCAGTAACAGGTATCGCGAAGAAAAAAAATAATTAAATAAAAATTATATAAACTTAAAACTTGATTCAATAATGTAGACTATTTTAGACTTTGGTTTCTTCATGAAAAAGGTTCTAATTGACTCCTAGAAACTTTATCCATTATCAATTTAACTGGAAATCCAAACACGAACTCGAATTTTCACGAAGAACACGAGTTTTGACTTTTTGGAATTAAGGTTTGACTTGAGAATTCTAACTCGATATCAAAAATTGGAAATTGATATTTTGCAGGTAGATTTCATAAAGGATTACTAACAACACTGTAATTCTAGATGTTAACAATTATTTCAATTTTGTGATTTGGAAAAAAAAAATATGAAGCAGAGGTGTAACGACCTGAAAGGAAAAAAAAATTATAAATCTGTTTAATTCGATAATTTGAAGTAATTACAACTAATAATTGATAACTATTAATAGCAAACAAGGATTTGGTTGATTACTCGTTTGTTTTATAGCAAAAAAAAATAATAGATAAAAAACAATCAGCAGTATATAATATAGGAAGAAAGAAAGAAAAAAAAATTAAAAGTAGAAAGGGTTGCTCAACCGAATTTGTCTGTAATGTGTGCTGGGATCAATTTGTAACAAGTTCACAGACTTAATAGGAAGATAGGTTTCACGAGCAGCAAATAAAAAAAATATGAAACAAATAATGATAAAGATGTGATATATCTGTTTTTGTTTTTAACTTATACGGACCAACTTTTATTAATAAATATAATACCATTAATATTATTACTAATAATAAAAATACTAATATTACAATAATAATAATAACATTAATGATAATTATAATAATAATAATAACATTTATTAAGATAATAATAATAACTTTAAAGATAATGATACAAGTAATTAATATAATAAAAATAATAATTTTAAATAAAAAAAATGATTTTTAAATAATAATAATAATAACTAAAATTATAGTTTCAGTCATTCTTATAATAATATTTATATTTAACATCTTTATTTTGGTAAACATAACCTCTTAATTATAAATATAACAACAACAATAATAATAATATTAATAATACTAATATTGATATCGATATTATTATTTAGTAGTAATATTGAAAGTAATAATAATATTACTAATACACCTATATTTTTAACCTGTAATTACATCTTATATATTAACTTTATATATTATATTTACATAATATATATTATATGATAACATAGGTTAAATATTTAATATTTATACATCTTAAGATAATTATCTTAAATAATATGTGTTTGTATATGAAAAGATAATTATCTTAAATATATAAGTATGATATCTATATTTACTTAAGATATTATAATAGATTTCAACATATATTATTTATATCCTTTATATATTCTATTAAACATAAGATAATAATTATTATAGAAAATCATATATACTTATTCATAGATTTATTTTAATAATAACTTTCTAATCTTGTAAATTAGTTTACATATTTACTTTTGATGATTTAACTATATTTTATTATATCCAATTATTATATATCCATACATTTATATATATAAATATATATGTATATTTATAAATAATTGTTCATGAATCATCGGGCATGGTCAAAGGTCAAATGTATACATGAACGCAGCTCAAAGGATTTTGAGACTTTAACATTACAGACTTCGCTTATCATGTCGAGCTAATATATAAAGATTAAGTTTAAATTTAGTCGAAAATTCTGGGGTCATCACAGTACCTACCCGTTAAAGAAATTTTGTCCCGAAATTTGAGTGAGGTGGTCATGGCTTACAATAAAAATGTTTTCATGACCAATATTAGCTGATAATTAGAGGTTTATCATCATTGAATAATAATGATAAAATAATTTGATTATTCTAAGAATACGAGTGAAGCTATCGCAAAAGAGTGAATTGAAGAAAATAAGATTTTCCTTAGCTTTTGACGTAAACAGGGTTGAATTCCGAAATTCAAGGGATTTATAGAAAACCTTCGAAATCGAAAAGATTTGATTCTTCGGTGAGTAAGGAAATTAAGATCTCTATAATTAAATACGTTGATCTGCCTCGATTACTCTGTCTGATATTTCCATTATAAATTAAACTCTTCTGTTCCTTTATTCTCACCATTCCTATACTTTCTTTCTTAGTTCATACATCCAAAAGATTGTGAAAATGCTTAGTCCAGTTCTAATCCCTAATATTTTCCTAATTATCATTTCTGTCATCCTTCTTTTCAATCTTCCACCAGAAAAATCTGTTTACTTGTAATATAACCATGGGGTGATACTATTCTCAATTATACCGTGTATTTATATTGCTATTCCTATTAATATCTACGGTTTATAACTTCCGTGTTGTTATTGAGCTTTATATTTTCTCTTATATTTTGGAGCTCTTTGCCTTTTTATTCTCTTCTCGACCTCTAGTGAAGCGAGTAACAGTCTATAATTCGTAAGTATGGAGTTTTAATTGAACTTAATGTTCTAAACAAGAAGGAACGTATTAGCACGATTTGATTTGTCAAATTACCAGAATCACTGAGAATAGAACTATCAAGAATATACCTTCTTGATATGTTCAGAAGTTAAGCAGAATGAAAGAGTTATGTAACATGGCACATGATGATGGTATGATCTGTGAATCATCACGTTCCATTAGAAACTCAGCATGACTTACTGTAATATAATCACGTTGATCAAGTGTCATTATATTATACTAACTCATGCATCAGTTCCTAACATTACTTCAATAACATTCATATTTTAAGCTCGAAAGTTTACAGAATATAGAAACTAACAGTTTCTATATGATGTAACACTGATAGCACGAAGAGATTAATGATTTCAGATAAGAATAATTATGAAAATATCTTCAGAAATATAGAGGATATTTATAATGAAAGAT
The DNA here is from genome assembly GCF_046630445.1 of Rutidosis leptorrhynchoides. Classification (NCBI taxonomy): domain Eukaryota; kingdom Viridiplantae; phylum Streptophyta; class Magnoliopsida; order Asterales; family Asteraceae; genus Rutidosis; species Rutidosis leptorrhynchoides. The sequence continues at coordinate 259,714,345 of NC_092339.1, forward strand.
ACGATGATATCTTGGAATTTCTAATATCGAAGAATGGTGAAGAAAATTTGTCCGCAAGAGTTTGGAGTCAGAAACAAGGTATTCGCTAAAGATTTCATCAGAAACAGAATTATCAGGATTCTTAATGTACAAGTTTAGTCCTTGTGATTTTTTTTTTCCAGAGACTCCTTCGTAGTTTGCTCAATCAGTTTTTCAGTTTCAAACTTTTTCTGAGCTTTGCCAACATACAATTCTTTATCATCAACTTTTGGCTGTTGAGGTCGTTTACAGTTTTTGTTGCTTCATTCAACTTTTCAAAATTCAGAGTATTAATTCGCAGACTGGGTGCTTTTCAGAATTTCAGAATGGAAGATCATAATTCTAAGAGATAAATATTATATGTATACATATAAATGTTGATGTGGAAATGTTGCGAGACTCACAATACAGATTTGCTGATTCCCGATAATTGGTATGGCAATTCTTGTTACAAGATGCAGAAGAGTACATGATGAGACTTCAATAGATAAATATAGTAATTTGTCGGAGGGATTTAAACCAAAGAGCGACGAGGTTGCTGGTACATCTGCAGGTAATATGGTGGAATATAAAAGGTTCCCCAGTAACAATAAAAGAGCACGCATATATATCAAGGTTATAGTAAGGCTAGTCCGACTGAAAAGTTGAAGTTGACTTGCTGGAGCTGTGACAAATTTGGATAATTTGAGAAGAGTTGCAATGTTATTTTTGGTAATAACAATGCCAAAGGAGCTAGCACAGACATGTGTTAAACGTTTACTCAGGTTCTGTGTGTTTTCAAGTGCATAACTATATACATCAATCTTTTCTTCCGTAGATGAAGTGCAGTTGATTCATCCTCTCGATTGAGGTGTTTTCAAGAATCATGAAAGGTTTGAACGCAGATGGTAATCGTCAAGATACAAATGAGGTTTAAGATGAAATCAAGTGGCAAACTTGAAGAAATGTTTAGTTTCATATGTTATAATCAATATTTTAATTCATTTTAATTGTCCAATGTTATTAGTCCACAGTCGATAGTCCACAGTTGACAGTCCAATAATTCATATATAATTTAATATATAATATTCAAATTAATTAATACGTATCGTGACCCGTGTACATGTCTCAGACTCGATCACAACTCAAAGTATATATATTATTGTAGAATCAACCTCAACCCTGTATAGAGAACTCGATCATTACTGCATATATATATATATATATATATATATATATATATATATATATATATATATATATATATATATATATATATATATATATATATATATATATATATATATATATATATGTATGTATAGAGTCTCGATATTTAAAGTGAGTAAAATAAATACAGAAATTAAATGACGATAAATAAAATGCGTAAAGTAAATAACAGAAATTAAATAACGATAAATAAAATTGCGAGAATATAAATTGCGATAAATAAACTACGATAAATAAATTGCGATAATTAAATTGTGATAAAATAAAATGTGATACAGAATTAACAGTTAGCTAGGAACAGTTAGCTAGGATCTTGTTAGCGTGGTTTCTTAACAAAATTTCATTTTGTTAATTAGTCTGTTTCTAATCAATTTTTATTGTGTCCATTATTTCTTCATTATGCCACTTGTTGGATTCTGATAGGTCAAAATCTAATATGAAATTGAATTTGAATGAAAATAGTTATTCTTTGGTGAACGGATACGTATGCCAGTGGTTGTAAATAGGATAGTAAATGATCGTTGAATCAAATTCGAAGAATGTACAGTGTAACTTATTAATGTGAAATCTAAATATTCCTCGGGTATTACCTACCCGTTAAAATATTTTCACCATTAACAGTTTGTACAAAAGAATTTTTAATTACAATCTTTATGAAAATATACTTGTATATATATTTTCTTCAGATGCAATCATGGATTTATTGAGTTAATATGATATTAAACTCATTTGATTTACGTTAGAACAAGAATATATGATCTCTAAAACATTAGAGATTACATATTTGACATATTGAACGAAGATAAATGATGCAGAACGTCATGTAGAACGATAATTATGCTCGGGGTACCGATTGTGATGTTGAGGCGTGTGTTGTTGTTGAACTTGTATTGTTAGTGGTACTGTTGATGCCAGTGATGTTGCTGAAGCTGGTACATTTTGCACCATATTCTCCAAATTGATTACTCGATCGCGAAGTTCGCTGACTTCTGGTACTACTCCGGGATAAATGTCGGTCAGAACGAGCAGATGAATAAGGTTTCAAATTGTGGATAAAATATAATCATGTCGAGCTACTCTGGAAATTAGGGTGAAGATGGTGTTTTGGATTGATTCACCGATACGTGCTTCGGGTTATTCGTCAAGAGGTGAATTTGATTGATGGAAAAGATCGTTTTTTTCGCGTCTCCATTGATTAAGTCAACTACGAACCCATCTCCAATTCATCCAGAATAAATGATGGTTAATTGGTTGACTCATTCCGGTTACACTTCTTTCGGAGCTCGAGTGGAAATCCATATCGGAATAGCTGTCAGAATAACTATCGGAATAGCTATCGAAATCTGAGGGACTCGAACTGGTTGAGGGACTCATCTTGTACGATCAGATGAAGTATTTTCGATACGAAATAGATTATAGGATGTAGATTAGTACCCTGCAATACATAATTTACATATGCATATATAATACTAAAATCCCATAAGTTACGGAGGAATCTACGGAAGCTGTCAGGCAAAGGTAACAATAACAGATATGCTAAGATATGAATTTATCTATATACTGTCTATGCAATAGAGGCCATAAGACGTGTCTAGACTTTAAGGATGATAAGCGAATAATTTCGACACTAATGATAAGCAAAACTTTTGACATGCAGACATGGTCGAAGTCCAGACTCACTAATGCATCCTAACGACTACTAGTTAGACACACTAATGCAAGACCTGGTTCGCTAAGACCACCGCTCTGATACCAACTGAAAGGACCCATCCTAATCCATCCGGATGAAGTCCATATCGATTATAAACGATTCACAACAGTTGGTTACATCGCGAGGTACTTGACCTCTATATGATACATTTTACAAACATTGCATTCATTTTTGAAATGACAATCTTTCATTTCATCGAAAGTTGACGGCATGCATACCATTTCATAATATATCTAACTATAATTGACTTAATAATAATCTTGATGATCTCAATGACTCGAATGCAACGTCTTTTGAAATATGCCATGAATGACTCCAAGTAATATATTTAAAATGAGCAAATGCACAACGGAAGATTTCTTTCATACCTGAGAATAAACATGCTTTAAAGTGTCAACCAAAAGGTTGGTGAGTTCATTAGTTTAACATAAATAATCATTTCCATCATTTTAATAGACCACAAGATTTTCATTTCTCATAAATATACGTCCCATGCATAGAGACAAAAATATCATTCATATGGATTGAACACCTGGTAACCGACGTTAACTTAATGCATAGAATATCTCCAAAAATATCATTCTTGAAGTACTAAAGCATTCGCACCTCGAATGGGACTTGTCAAGGTCCATAGATCTATCTTTAGGATTCGAGTCAATCAGGGGCCATTTCCCTAAATTCTTAGGTTACCAGACTTGAAGGGCGATATTTTTTTTAATAATCCAACCATATAATGTAGTTTTTGATCACATGTGTCTATTTCGTAAAACATTTATAAAAGCAGCGCATGTATTCTCAGTCCTAAAAATATATATTGCAAAAGCATTTAAAAAGGGAGCAAATGAAACTCACAATACTGTATTTTGTAGTAAAAATACATATGACGATATTGAACAACTGAACAATGCAGGGTTGGCCTCGGATTCACGAACCTATATCATTTGTATATTTATATTAAAACATATACTCGTAATTGATTATATATATATATATATATATTTAATTGTTAATAGAGTTAAGTTAAATATATTTTTATATGGGGATTACTTGTTCGTAATTAATAATTATGATAATACTAATATTAGTAATAATATTGATACTTTATAATATTGGTAAAGGTGATAATAATAATGTTAATAAGGATATTAGTAATGACAATAATATTAACTTGTATTAAAGTAACTATGATAATATTTATAATAATTCTTTTAAAACATACTTTAATTAAGATCTTAATAATTTTCATAGTAATATTTATATCTAAAATTTCTATATTTTCAATCTTAACAATATTATTAAACTTGTATATTCATAGTTATAATAATCATAACTTTCGTGTTTAATTTATAAACTAATGACTATAGTTTCTTTTAATATTACCTTGTATTCATAATCATAATTTACACGTGTTCAAATAGTTATAATCAATCTCCTAATATTAATCATAACACTTTTTATCATAAATTAACCTATTTAGTATTCTCGCAATCCCAATATTGTTACTAGCAAAAATAACACAAATATTACTATAAATAATAATATTATTGATGATAATACTAAATGATGGTACTAATATAGCTAGTAAATATAATTAACTTAATAATACTAATACTAATGATATACATGTATTAATGTTAATAATAATAACAAGTTACTTATCATAATAAATACATAATAATAATAATAATAATAATAATAATAATAATAATAATAATAATAATAATTGGTATTAGCAAAAATAATAATAATAATAATAATAATAATAATAATATTAATAATAATAATAATAATAATAATAATAATAATAATAATAATAATAATAATAATAATAATAATAATAATAATAATAATAATAATAATAATAATAATAATAATAATAATGAAAATACAAGAGTTCAGCCTTGAAGAATAGCTCAAAAAGAATGTCACCGCTGGGACTCGAACCCGCGACCTCTCGGACACCCGACAACACCCACGACCACCCTTCCATTCCCTATTTTTCTGAAATAGCCTTAGCTTAAACCCATAAAAACAGTTTTATGTTTTATTCCTCTTCTTCACCAATATTCTATACAACTAAAACTCATTATAACCACCATTCATCAAATTTTTTTTAGGATTTGCAGAAGCTACTAGGATGTTGATTATATACGTTCAATAAAACTAAAAAGAAAATAAAAAAAAAATCGACAGCAGCAGTAACAGGTATCGCGAAGAAAAAAAATAATTAAATAAAAATTATATAAACTTAAAACTTGATTCAACAATCTAGACTATTTTAGACTTTGGTTTCTTCATGAAAAAGGTTCTAATTGACTCCTAGAAACTTTATCCATTATCAATTTAACTGGAAATCCAAACACGAACTCGAATTTTCACGAAGAACACGAGTTTTGACTTTTTGGAATTAAGGTTTGACTTGAGAATTCTAACTCGATATCAAAAATTGGAAATTGATATTTTGCAGGTAGATTTCATAAAGGATTACTAACAATACTGCAATTCTAGATGTTAACAATTATTTCGATTTTGTGATTTGGTAAAAAAAAATATGAAGCAGAGGTGTAACGAGCTGAAAGGAAAAAAAAAATTATAAATCTGTTTAATTCGATAATTTGAAGTAATTACAACTAATAATTGATAAGTATTAATAGCAAACGAGGATTTGGTTAACTACCCGTTTGTTTTATAGTAAAAAAAAAATAATAGATAAAAAAAATCGGCAGCATATAATACACGAAGAAAGAAAGAAAAAAAATTAAAAATAGAAAGGGATGCTCAACCGAATTTGTCTGTAATGTGTGCTGGGATCAATTTGTAACAAGTTCACAGACTTAACAGGAAGACAGGTTTCACGAGCAGCAAATAAAAAAAGATATGAAACAAATAATGATAAAGATGTGATATATCTGTTTTTTGTTTTTAACTTATACGGACCAACTTTTATTAATAAATATAATACCATTAATATTATTACTAATAATAAAAATACTAATATTACAATAATAATAATTATAATAATAACATTAATGATAACATTGATTAAGATAATAATAATAACTTTAAAGATAATGATACAAGTAATTAATATAATAAAAATAATAATTTTAAATAAAAAAATGATTTTTAAATAATAATAATAATAATAACTAAAATTATAGTTTCAGTCATTCTTATAATAATATTTATATTTAACATCTTTATTTTGGTAAACATAACCTCTTAATTATAAATATAACAATAATAATATTAATAATATTAATATTGATATCAATATTATTATTTAGTAGTAATATTGAAAGTAATAATAATATTACTAATACACCTATATTTTCAACCTGTAATTACATCTTATATATTAACTTTATATATTATATTTACACAATATATATTATATGATAACATAGGTTAAATATTTAATATTTATACATCTTAAGATAATTATCTTAAATAATATGTGTTTGTATATGAAAAGATAATTATCTTAAATATATAAGTATGATATCTATATTTACTTAAGATATTATAATAGATTTCAACATATATTATTTATATCCTTTATATATTCTAATAAACATAAGATAATAATTATTACAGAAAATCATATATATTTATTCATAGATTTATTTTAATAATAACTTTCTAATCTTGTAAATTAGTTTACATATTTACTTTTGATGATTCAACTATATTTTATTATATTCAATTATTATATATCCATACATTTGTATATATAAATATATATGTATATTTATAAATAATTGTTCATGAATCATCGGGCATGGTCAAAGGTCAAATGTACACATGAACGCAGCTTAAAGGATTTTGAGACTTTAACATTACAGACTTCGCTTATCATGTCGAGCTTATATAAAGATTAAGTTTAAATTTAGTCGGAAATTCCCGGGTCATCACAAACATAGCCGCGGTACAGGCTGCAATGCAAAACAACAACAATAACTCTGAATCTTGCAATACAAATAACGCCACAAGAAATCGTGTAGGATGCTCCTACAAAGAATTCATTGCCTGTAAACCTTTGGAATTCGATGGAACCGAGGGTCCAATCGGATTGAAACGGTGGACCGAAAAGGTTGAATCGGTGTTTGCCATAAGTAAGTGTACTGAAGAAGACAAAGTAAAGTACGCTACGCATACCTTCACAGGTACTGCGTTAACATGGTGGAATACCTACCTAGAGCAAGTGGGACAAGATGCTGCGTACGCACTACCGTGGTCAGCATTCAAACATCTGATGACTGAGCAGTATCGTCCCAAAAATGAGGTCAATAAGCTCAAAGTAGAGCTTAAAGGATTATGAACACAAGGTTTCGACATTACCACATACGAACGACGATTCACGGAGTTGTGTTTATTGTGCCCAAGAGCGTTCGAAGATGAAGAGGAAAAAATCGACGCATTTGTAAAAGGGTTACCAGAAAGGATCCAAGAAGATATAAGTTCACACGAGCCCGCCTCCATACAAAAGTCAAGTCGAATGGCTCATAAACTCATAAATCATATTGAGGAAAGAGTTAAAGAGCAGGTGACCGAAGAAGCCAACACGAAACAAATCAAGAGAAAGTGGGAAGAAACCAGTGACAAGGGTCACAATTTTAATAATCAACACAAAAATCACAACTACAATCGCACCAATTTTCGCAACAACAAAAGCAACAACAACAACCACCCCAGCAACAACTACAACAACCGTTTCAACAACAATAACAACCGCAACAACAACAATCCCAACAATAACAACAAGAGGCAGAAACCATGTCAGAGGTGTGAAGGATACCATCCGACTGGCTCTGTACGGCAGTGTGTACTAAGTGTAAAAGAAAGGAACATGGTGCGACAAAGTGCAAAATCTATGGATCAATGGCTAAAGGAACAAATAATGTCGGAACAAGTTATGCCGACATTACCTGTTTCGGATGCAGGAAGAAGGGTCATTACAAAAATACGTGTCCAAATCAGGGGGATAATAATGGTCAAGGCCAAGGAAGAGTCTTCAACATTAATGCAGTTGAAGCGCAGGAAGACCCGGAGCTTGTTACGGGTACGTTTCTTATTGACAATACATCTGCTTATGTTTTATTTGATTCGGGTGCTGATAGAAGCTATATGAGTAAGGATTTATGTGCTAAAATAAGTTGTCCATTGATGCCTTTGAATAATAAATTTTTACTCGAATTAGCAAATGGTAAATTAATTACAGCAGATAAGATATGTCAGAATCGAGAAATTAAACTGGTTAGCGAAATGTTTAAGATTGATTTGATACTAGTAGAGTTAGGGAGTTTTGATGTGATAATCAGCATGGACTGGTTGAAAAAGGAGAGAGCAGAAATCGTATGTTACAAAAATGCGATTCATATTGTAAGAGAAAAAGGAAAACCCTTAATGGTGTACGGAGGAAAGAGCAACGCGAAGCTAAATCTTATTAGTAATTTGAAGGCGCAATAACTAATAAGAAAAGGTTGCTATGCCGTTCTAGCATACATCGAAGAAGTCAAACCCGAAGAAAAGAACATCAATGATGTTTCCGTCGCAAAAGAATTTCCCGATGTATTTCTGAAAGAATTATCGGGACTACCTCCACACCGATCTGTTGAATTTCAAATAGATCTCGTACCAGGAGCTGCACCAATAGCTCGTGCTCCATACAGACTCGCACCCAGCAAAATGAAGGAACTCTAAAGCCAATTACATGAACTCCTAGAGCGTGGTTTCATTCGACCAAGCACATCACCATGGGGAGCTTCTGTTTTGTTTGTCAAGAAGAAAGATGGTACATTCAGGTTGTGTATCGACTACCGAGAGTTGAACAAACTTACCATCAAGAACCGTTACCCACTACCGAGAATCGATGACTTATTTGATCAACTACAAGGTTCGTCAGTTTATTCGAAGATTGATTTACGTTCCGGATATCATCAAATGCGGGTGAAGGAGAATGATATTCATAAGACTGCTTTTAGGACGCGTTACGGTCATTACGAGTTTATGGTTATGCCATATGGTTTAACTAACACACCAGCTGTATTCATGGACCTCATGAACTGAGTGTGTGGGCCATATCCTGACAAGTTTGTCATTGTCTTCATCGATGACATACTTATCTACTCAAAGAATGATCAAGAGCACGAAGAACATTTGAGAAAAGTGCTAGAGTTGTTGAGGAAAGAAAAACTGTAAGCTAAGTTTTCAAATTGTGCATTTTGGTTGGAAGAAGTTCAATTCCTCGGTCACATAGTGAACAAAGAAGGTATTCAGGTGGATCTGACAAAGATTGAAACTGTTGAAAAGTGGGAAACTCCGAAAACTCCAAAGCATATACGCCAGTTTTTAGGACTAGCTGGTTACTACAAAAGATTCATCCAAGATTTTTCCAAAATAGAAAAACCCTTGACTGCATTAATGCATAAAGGGAAGAAGTTTGAATGGAAGGATGAGCAGGAGAAAGCGCTTCAATTGTTGAAGGAAAAGTTAACTACGGCACCTATATTGTCATTGCCTGAAGGGAATGATGATTTTGTGATATATTGTGACGCCTCAAAGAAAGGTCTCGGTTGTGTATTAATGCAACGAACAAAAGTAATTGCTTATACATCTAGACAATTAAAGATTCACGAGCAGAATTATACGATGCATGATTTGGAATTAGGCGCGGTTGTTTTTGCATTAAAGACTTGGAGGCACTACTTATATGGGGTCAAAAGTATTATATATACCGATCACAAAAGTCTCCAACACATATTTAATCAGAAACAACTAAACATGAGGCAGCGTAGGTGGATTGAGTTATTGAATGATTATAATTTCGAGATTCGTTACCATCCGGGGAAGGCGAATGTGGTAGCAGACGCTTTGAGTAGAAAGGACAGAGAACCTATGCGGGTAAAAGCTATGAATATAATTATTCGTACAAACCTTACTACTCAAATAAAGGAGGCACAGCAGGGTGTCATAAAAGAAGGGAATTTGAAGAATGAAATACCCAAAGGATCGGAGAAACACATTAATATTCGAGAAGACGGAACCTGATATAGAGCCGAAAGAATTTGGGTACCAAAGTTTGGAGATGTGAGAAAAATGGTACTTGGGGAAGCACATAAAACCCGATACTCAATACATCCCGGAGCGGAAAAGATGTACAAGGACCTCAAGAAACATTTTTAGTGGCCGGGTATGAAAGCCGATATTGCGAGATATGTAGGAGAATGTTTAACGTGTTCTAAGGTCAAAGCTTGTAACGACCCGGATTTTTCCAATTGTTTTATACTTATGAGATTAATATTTACATAAATTAAACCTTACCAACATGATAAGCAATCCAAATTGTTGAGACTTGTGTTTTTGAAAAGAGTTTTACACAACGTTTGACCGTCTAATTTAACCGATGATATCACGAACTATATAACATACGATAATTATAGGTTTGTGTATATATATGTATTTATATATATTTAACATGATCTAAGGATGGTTTAACATCTCATTGTGTGCTAATGACAATGAGTTATAAGTATATTTTGAAACTACTAACTTAAGTTTTCAAAACGATAACTATACGTAACATTCTTTGATATATATACTTATAACCTATAATGCTTATACATGTATCGTATATATAATGTTTTTAATCACTTTTTAAGGACTTAAATACATAAAACAATATAAGTATATTCACAAAAGATAGCTATATTTGAATTCTCATTCCGTTTCCTCAAGATTTCTATACGTATATCTAGGGTATATGTACACGTATCATACCCAGCTTCTATATGTATTTACTATTGTTATATACACATCAAATAAACATCCTAATCAACATTATTACTGCCCTAGATATGAGGTAACTAGGATTTGTCAAGTAGCATGAATTATTAGTAAGAAAACAAAATTAGGAATCATTTTCTTTCTTTATAAACTAAAAACGTTTTTATGAATGAACACCATTTCTTCACTCCATTTTCTCATACCTACACCCTCATTTCTCTCTCAAAATACTCCTAACTTCATACTTGATCATCTCCAAGCATTTTTCCCATCATTTAGCTTCAATTACAAGCCTTAAACACCATAAGAAAACTCTTTCAAGAACATATCAAAATAACCACCCATTTGAAGAAGTATACTTCCAACCTTTTGATCTAACTCCACCACTCTTTGATTCCAAGATTTTTTCTTATCTCTTATAGTAACTTTGTCCAAGTAACTTGAGGTAGTAACCTTGTTCATAATCTTGTTCGATTCATAATTATATAGCTATCTTATTTTATGTTGTAAAATTTTAACAACAAGAACATAGTTTGAATGACTTCAAACTTGTTTGCAAACTAAATAGATCCTTCTAACTTAACTTTTAAAACACTTCAAGACCTGTAATATATCATAATGATATGCTAACTTAACAAGATATAACTTGGTTTTACAAAGAACACCTTAAAAACTGAATCTACGTCGTCGGAGTGCAACCGGGGGCTGTTTTGGGTTGGATAATTAAAAACCATCTTGAACTTTGAATTGAAAGTTCATGTTCTGGAAAAATGATATTTCTTATGAATATGTTAACACTTAAAAATTTTATGGTTTAACTCAAAGTGTAAGTATTTTTAGAAAAATGATCATTAAATGTTGTTTTTATGATGGAAAATGATCACTTTCATAAGTTTTACCAAAGTTTGACCTATAACCTGTGATTTCAAATACAAACTAAGGTATTTTCAGTTCATATTCTTAAAATTTGACTCGATCCAAGGAAGTGGCTAGTTGAACCAACAAAAACGGAGTTGTAATGAAGAAACTACGACTAAAACAAGATTGGGTATCCGAAGCTAGTTTAGCTACGAAAATATTTGGAGATAAAGTAAATTAATCATATCTTTTCTAATTAATATGATATTTTATATATAATTACTTATGATTTGATTTTATATATTTCAGGACCATCCGTAAACAACACGAGAAGATTAATCATAAGACCTCATGATTGTACGCAACACGTCATTTGACAACACGGTACTTTATGTACGCAACACGTCATTTGACAACATGGTACCATGGGTCGAGATTAATTCTAATCAATACGAATACAATGGGGTATTTATTTATTTTATTGAGCAACTAATTGTGGACCACTAACATCGGACTGCTAACTACGGACTAAGAAAATATTAAAAGTATTATAAGTATATATATATATATATATATATATATATATATATATATATATATATATATATATATATATATATATATATATATATATATATATATGTAACGATTACTTGAAAAGAAAATATGTTGATATATTATATATATATGGTTAGGTTCGTGATATCTATCGGAGACCAAGTCGAGTTAAATACCTTCAAGGCAAAAGTGAGTATATAGTCCCACTTTTAAACTCTAAATATTTCGGGATGAGAATACATGCATTTTATGATTTACGTTATGGACACAAGTGATAAAAAAATATATTCTATGTTGAGTTGTACCACTGGCATACTTCCCTGTAGCTTGGTAACTACTATTTACATGTGGTATTGTAAACGCGAATCCTGTTGATAGATCTATCGGGCCTGACAACCCCAACCGGACTGGACGACCAGTATTCAACGGTTGCACAGTACTTCGTTTCGGTGACTACACTTGGTACAGTGTAGTGAGATTTCATAATAAAGGGAATATGCGACGTTGATTAAATGTTAAGTATGGTTATCAAGTGCTCAACCACTTAGAATATTTTTATTAAAACGTTTATGTATATGAAATCTTGTGGTCTATATTTATAACGCTGCTAGCATGTTTATTCTCAGGTTCCTAGAAGTCTTCCGCTGTTTGAATATATGTTAGAGAAACCATGTGCATGGAGTCATACATGTTTTATTCGAGGAAGCATTGCATTCACAAAATCATCACCGTGTATTTATTTTGACTTCATTGTCAACGGAAGTATTCTTGTAAACTGTTATTTACGGTGATTGTCTACATGTAGAAATCATCAGATGTCGAAAACATTGAATTTTAAATATTCATTTATGGTATATCTTTTCAAAAGAATGCAATGTTTATAAAACGTATCATATAGAGGTCAAATGCCTCGCGATGTAATCATATGTTATTGTATTCGTCCCTATGGATTGGGTCGGGTCGTTTCATGTGGTATCATAGCTGGTTTAATTCCGTATATGAGCGGGTTAATCGTAGAGGGGGTTCTCACAGTGTTACCTGTGACGAAGCATTGGCTCTTACTCCTCGCGGTCCCTATTAGGGTTGGCTGTACGTTGCCGAAAGGCGGGCCGTAAAATCAGTGTCTGAGGTACGCTCAGTGGTCACCAGGCGATTAGCTGGGAAGGCACTGAGTGGGATGCGTCCCCACTGTATTTCATGTGGTATCAGAGTGGTGGTCTTAGCGAACCAGGTCTGCATTAATGTGTCTAACTGATAAGTCGTTAGGTTGCATTAGTGAGTCTGGACTTCGACCGTGTCTGCATGTCAAAATTTTGCTTATCATTTTGTGTCGAAAATCATCTACTTATCATTCGTAGGAAATTACCTGCTTATCATCTTAAGTCTAAACGCGTCTTACTGCATTCATTGCATGAATGGTGTATAGACAAAATTCATATCTTAGCGTATTTGCTAATTCATATCTATGCGTATCTGTTACTGTAAACTTAGTCTGACATATTCCGTAAATCCCTCCGTAATCTATGAGATCTTTTGTTCTATATATGTGGATATTCTATATAATTAGAATACCACCCGATAGCCAGAAAATCATTTCATATCGAAAAATCCTTTATTCAATCATACAAAATGGAACTCGTCACTAGTTCAAGTCCCTCGGATTCTGATATGGAATACCACTCAAGCTCTGAAAGCAGTGTGACCGGAATGGATCAACCAATCAGTCATCATCTATTTTGGATGGATTGGGGATGGGTTCGTAGCCTCCTCAATCATTGGAGACAAGAAGAAGGTGATCCCTTCCATCCACCAAATTGCCCTCTTGACGATGAACCTGAAGCACTTATCGGCGAACCTGTTCGAGAAACCATTTTCTCTCTCATTTCCAGAGTATCTCGTCACGATTATATACTACATCAAATTCTAGATTTTATTTATCCGCTCGTCCGAACCGACAATCACCCCGGTGTAATAGAAGAAGTCAACGAGCTTCGCACTCGGGTAGTGGCTTTGGAGAATATGGTACGAAGGTTACAAACACCATCAGCAGCATCAGCAGCATAACCAGTACCATCAATAACATCAACATCGCAAGCCTCAATACCCTAAGCACCAGCAGCATCACCAGCATCAACGTTATCACCATCATTAACATCAACAGGATCATTACCACCACCAACAATCACATCCGCATCACACGCCTCAATATCACCATCCGTACCTCGGATATCAACGTCACACGCACCATAGATACCAAGAAGTACCAACAACAACAAATGATGAAGTATTGATTCATAACTTCATCAGAGAAACATTCTATGGTGATTATGTAATCTCTAAAGACATAGAGATTACCTAATTCCGCCTTAACCATAAATCAGATGAGTGGACAGAAATGATAAAAGGAAGAGTAGAAACCCTGACAAGAATGATGCGTAAGGTACAAGCTAGACTTGTTTTACCAACAGCATCAGCAGTACCCTTAGCCTCACCAACACAGTCAGTGCTGTCAACATCATTAGAATCGTCAGCAACTTTAACATCACAAGCTCCACCAGTTCAAGAATCACCGTGGACATCATCAATAACGCGTATATTGCATCAACAAGTTATGAAGTATTAACTCATTCTTCTGAAGAATTTATATAAATATTTTATATATATGAATTCGGAAACTAAAATAAATCTTTTCGTACTAAGCTATTAAGTATCAATTGAAAAAGAGTAGATACTACTCGTTTAAATTCATACTACAAATATTCCATGATGTACGTCCTTCGTCAGCAACTTAATCATCGTTAACTACAATCCCTGTTTCAATTCAATGAATTTCGTTTTATAATAAACCAAGTGTATTATTCAATAATATGTTTGATTTTACACTTTCATCTTCAATGTACTCGAAGCTTACTGGGAAACAACATTCATATCTTGCGAAGTTAGCAAGAGTTCAATGAGTATCAGCATGATTCACTAAGGAAATATATATAAGAATAAATAATGAAGTATTGATCCATAACTTCATTAATATTATGTGAAGAATATGTGGTTCCTGATCGTTTTAGAGATTACTTATTCTAGCTCAAACCGAAAATCAAATGAGTCTAATATTATATTGACTTATTAAATTCATGATTACATCTGAAGAAGATATATATGTACATATATTTTCATAAAGATTGTAATAAAATTCTCTGGTACAAAACATTACTTGTGAATTTTTTTTAACGGGTAGGTAATACCTGAGAGATATATAAATTCACAATTAATATGATTATATTCTTCGACTCTGATTCAACAATCATCAACTATACTCACTACCTTCACAATAATATACATTCTTTCATAGAAATCAAAACAACCATTCTCATCCAAATTTGATTACGACAAAACGAAATCCAAGTCAAGACTTAACAGAAGACATCACTCTTAGGACTCTTACATCTTTCAAAACTGTACTTTGACTTCAAAACTATGCTAGAACATCATTCGATTCTTGGAACCCAGAAAAATATTTGTATCATTCAAAGTCCTAAAACATCATATGTATATTAACGATTACAATCTATGATCAAACCCTTCGAAATTCCTGAAGACACTTCAAATAATGGACAATCGAGATGATGATCCAACCACACATTACCCGCAGTCTTGCACCTGAAAAGATCTCGAAACCAAGGACATAATTTAACACGTATCCGCGTTAAATCTTTTAGCATTTATTAGCAAAAATAACTTTGCGATTCCTTTTCAAAATAGCAAATTTTGTCACAGTTTCAGCAAGTCAACCTCGACTTTCCATTCGAAGTAGCCTTATTATAACCTGTAATACATATGATTACCCTTTTGTTACCAGGAAACCTTTTATATTCCACGACATTATCAGCAGATGTACCAGCAACTCGTTACCCCTTTGGCAGAATCAACAATTGGTATTTTGAAATCTCGCAGCATTTCTATTTCGGCAGTTATATATATATATATATACAACGTCTATCCCCAAGAATTACATATTTCAAATGTGAAGTTTCTGAAAAATGCTCCAGTCTACGAATTAGTGCTATTAAGTTTTGAAAAAGACTGATAAAGTGGTAAAGACAGTAGACAACAATTACGGTCAGAAGTTTGACAATAAAGAATAATAGATTGGAAAAGCTCGAACGAAAAATTTGGTACTGGAAAACGGATTGAGCAAAGTATAAAGGAGGTCGTGGACAAATCACAATGACGAAATCTACCTTCAAAGGATTCAAATGATTCAGTGTCTGCTGAAACCGTTAGTAAACCTTACTCCTTATTCTAAACCTTCACAGACAGATTTTCCGCGTCATTCCCTGATCTTAGATATTCTAAGATATCATCGTATTTTTCATTATAAATATCTCCGATATTCCTGAAGATATATTCCCAACTATCCTCATCAAAAATCATTTATCTCTTCACAATATTTGCGTTACAACATAAAAGAAACTGTGTTAGTTTCTAAATTCTGAAAAATTCGAGTTTAAAATATGAATGTTTTGAAGTAGTGTTAGAAACTGAAGCATGAATTAGTATAATATAATGACACTTGATCAACGTGATTATATTACAGTAATTCATGCTGAGTTTCTAAATGGAACATAATGATTCACAGATCATAACGTCATCATATGCCACGTTACACAACTCTTACATTCTACCCAATCTCCAAACATATTAAGAACATATCTCCTTGATAATTCTATCTTTTCGAACATTCTGGTAACTTACCAAATCAAGATCGTGCAATTACTATTTCCTTCTTAGAACATTAACTATGTTTATTTCAAAATCCATACCTACGAATTCCGGACCATTATTCGCTTGACTCGAAGTCGGGAAGAGGAAACAGAAGTATGGAACTGTTGAATATAAAAGAAAATATAAAGCTCGACAACAACAAATAAATTACAAACCGTGTATATCAATACGTATTGCAACGTAAAGGCACGGGAGAATTAACAATACTATAACCCCAAGGTAATAGTGGAAATAAATAAAATCCTCCGGAGGTAGATGAAAAAGAAGAATGACAGAGATGAAAGTTAAGAGTATATCCAGGATCAGTACTGGATGAAGCATACTGATAAATGTTTTAAAGTATGAATTGAGGGAGGAAGAATAGAAGGTATGAGTTGTAAGGAAATGAAGGGAGGTGGATTTATAGTAAAAGATCCGACAGAGCAATCAAAATAGATGATCGCATTTAAAGCGGATTCTAATTTTCTTGATTATCGAAGAATCAAATCTCATTATGAAGATTTTACTCCAAATCTCTTGAACTTGGAAATCAATCCTATCTACGTCAAAAGATACGACGAATCTATACCTACTCATTTCACCCTTTGGTGATAGCCTCACTCGTACTCTTCACAAAAATCAAATTGCTTTATCAATATTACTTGATGATAATAAAACTCTAATTTCCAACTCGTATACGTCATGAAAACATACTTATTGTCAGCCATGACCATCCCATTCAAATTTCGGGACGAAATTTATTTAACGGGTAGGTACTGTAACGACCCGGATTTTTCCAATTGTTTTATACTTATGAGATTAATATTTACATAAATTAAACCTTACCAACATGATAAGCAATCCAAATTGTTGAGACTTGTGTTTTTGAAAAGAGTTTTACACAACGTTTGACCGTCTAATTTAACCGATGATATCACGAACTATATAACATACGATAATTATAGGTTTGTGTATATATATGTATTTATATATATTTAACATGATCTAAGGATGGTTTAACATCTCATTGTGTACTAATGACAATGAGTTATAAGTATATTTTGAAACTACTAACTTAAGTTTTAAAAACGATAACTATACGTAACATTCTTTGATATATATACTTATAACCTATAATGCTTATACATGTATCGTATATATAATGTTTTTAATCACTTTTTAAGGACTTAAATACATAAAACAATATAAGTATATTCACAAAAGATAGCTATATTTGAATTCTCATTCCGTTTCCTCAAGATTTCTATACGTATATCTAGGGTATATGTACCCGTATCATACCCAGCTTCTATATGTATTTACTATTGTTATATACACATCAAATCAACATCCTAATCAACATTATTACTGCCCTAGATATGAGGTAACTATGATTTGTCAAGTAGCATGAATTATTAGTAAGAAAACAAAATTAGGAATCATTTTCTTTCTTTATAAACTAAAAACGTTTTTATGAATGAACACCATTTCTTCACTCCATTTTCTCATACCTACACCCTCATTTCTCTCTCAAAATACTCCTAACTTCATACTTGATCATCTCCAAGCATTTTCCCCATCATTTAGCTTCAATTACAAGCCTTAAACACCATAAGAAAACTCTTTCAAGAACATATCAAAATAACCACCCATTTGAAGAAGTATACTTCCAACCTTTTGATCTAACTCCACCACTCTTTGATTCCAAAATTTTTTCTTATCTCTTACAGTAACTTTGTCCAAGTAACTTGAGGTAGTAACCTTGTTCATAATCTTGTTCGATTCATAATTATATAGCTATCTTATTTTATGTTGTAAAATTTTAACAACAAGAACATAGTTTGAATGATTTCAAACTTGTTTGCAAACTAAATAGATCCTTCTAACTTAACTTTTAAAATACTTCAAGACCTGTAATATATCATAATGATATGCTAACTTAACAAGATATAACTTGGTTTTACAAAGAACACCTTAAAAACTGAATCTACGTCGTCGGAGTGCAACCGGGGGCTGTTTTGGGTTGGATAATTAAAAACCATCTTGAACTTTGAATTGAAAGTTCATGTTCTGGAAAAATGATATTTCTTATGAATATGTTAACACATAAAAATTTTATGGTTTAACTCAAAGTGTAAGTATTTTTAGAAAAATGATCATTAAATGTTGTTTTTATGATGGAAAATGATCACTTTCATAAGTTTTACCAAAGTTTGACCTATAACCTGTGATTTCGAATACAAACTAAGGTATTTTCAGTTCATATTCTTAAAATTTGACTCGATCCAAGGAAGTGGCTAGTTGAACCAACAAAAACGGAGTTGTAATGAAGAAACTACGACTAAAACAAGATTGGGTATCCGAAGCTAGTTTAGCTACGAAAATATTTGGAGATAAAGTAAATTAATCATATCTTTTCTAATTAATATGATATTTTATATATAATTACTTATGATTTGATTTTATATATTTCAGGACCATCCGTAAACAATACGAGAAGATAAATCATAAGACCTCATGATTGTACGCAACACGTCATTTGACAACACGGTACTTTATGTACGCAACACGTCATTTGACAACATGGTACCATGGGTCGAGATTAATTCTAATCAATACGAATACGATGGGGTCTTTATTTATTTTATTGAGCAACTAATTGTGGACCACTAACATCAGACTGCTAACTACGGACTAAGAAAATATTAAAAGTATTATAAGTATATATATATATATATATATATATATATATATATATATATATATATATATATATATGTAACGATTACTTGAAAAGAAAATATGTTGATATATTATATATATATGGTTAGGTTCGTGATATCTATCGGAGACCAAGTCGAGTTAAATACCTTCAAGGCAAAAGTGAGTATATAGTCCCACTTTTAAACTCTAAATATTTCGGGATGAGAATACATGCATTTTATGATTTACGTTATGGACACAAGTGATAAAAAAATATATTCTACGTTGAGTTGTACCACTGGCATACTTCCCTGTAGCTTGGTAACTACTATTTACATGTGGTATTGTAAACGCGAATCCTGTTGATAGATCTATCGGGCCTGACAACCCCAACCGGACTGGACGACCAGTATTCAACGGTTGCACAGTACTCCGTTTCGGTGACTACACTTGGTACAGTGTAGTGAGATTTCATAATAAAGGGAATATGCGACGTTGATTAAATGTTAAGTATGGTTATCAAGTGCTCAACCACTTAGAATATTTTTATTAAAACGTTTATGTATATGAAATCTTGTGGTCTATATTTATAACGCTGCTAGCATTAAACCTATATCTCACCAACTTTATGTTGACGTTTAAAGCATGTTTATTCTCAGGTTCCTAGAAGTCTTCCGCTGTTTGAATATATGTTAGAGAAACCATGTGCATGGAGTCATACATGTTTTATTCGAGGAAGCATTGCATTCACAAAATCATCACCGTGTATTTATTTTGACTTCATTGTCAACGGAAGTATTCTTGTAAACTGTTATTTACGGTGATTGTCTACATGTAGAAATCATCAGATGTCGAAAACATTGAATTTTAAATATTCATTTATGGTATATCTTTTCAAAAGAATGCAATGTTTATAAAACGTATCATATAGAGGTCAAATGCCTCGCGATGTAATCATATGTTATTGTATTCGTCCCTATGGATTGGGTCGGGTCGTTTCAAAGCTGAACATCAGAAACCATCAGGTCTACTTCAACAACCTGAAATTCCAGAATGGAAATGGGAAAACATTACCATGGATTTCATTACTAAATTGCCAAGAACTACAAGTGGTTATGATACTATTTGGGTAATAGTCGATCGTCTTACCAAATCAGCACACTTTTTGCCAATGAGAGAAGATGATAAAATGGAGAAGTTGGCGCGATTATATTTAAAGGAAGTTGTCTCCATACATGGAATACCAATCTCTATTATCTCTGATAGGGATGGCAGATTTGGTTCAAGGTTTTGGCAGACACTGCAACAAGCATTGGGGACTCGTCTAGACATGAGTACTGCTTATCATCCACAAACTGATGGGCAAAGTGAAAGGACGATACAGACCCTTGAAGACATGCTACGAGCATATGTTATCGATTTCGGAAATAGTTGGGATCGACACCTACCATTAGCAGAATTTTCCTACAACAACAGTTACCATTCGAGTATTGAGATGGCGCCGTTTGAAGCACTTTATGGTAGAAAGTGCAGGTCTCTGATTTGTTGGAGTGAAGTGGGGGATAGACGGATTACGGGTCCGGAGATAGTACAAGAAACTACCGAGAAAATCATCCAAATTCAACAAAAATGCTTAAGGTTTCACTTTGGAAAAGCGTTGTTCGATTGGGTAAATGGGGGAAACTAAATCCAAGGTACATTGGACCATTCAAGATTATAGATCGTGTCGGACCAGTAGCATACCAACTTGAGTTACCTCAAAAACTCGCGGCTGTACATAACACTTTCCACGTCTCGAATTTGAAGAAATGTTTTGCTAAAGAAGATCTCACTATTCCATTAGACGAAATCCAAATCAACGAAAAACTTCAATTTATTGAAGAACCCATCGAAATAATGGATCGTGAGGTTAAAAGACTTTAGCAAAACTAGATACCAATTGTTAAGGTTCGATAGAATGCTCGTAGAGGACCCGAGTTCACATGGGAGAGTGAAGATCGGATGAAGAAGAAATACCCACACCTATTTCCAGAAGATTCGTCAACACCTTCTACAGTTTAAAATTTCGGGACGAAATTTATTTAACGGGTAGGTACTGTAGTGACCCGAACTTTTCCATGCTTATATATATTAAATGAAATTGATATTTACATGATTAAATGTTTCCAACATGTTAAGAAATCAAACTTTTTAAGACTTGACTATTTGAAATGAGTGTCATGTAGACAATTGACCACCCAAGTTGACCGGCGATTCACGAACGTTAAAAGTTGTAAAAACTATATGATGATATATATGGATATATATATATATATATATATAGTTAACATGATATTATGATAAGTAAGTATATCACTAGGTATATTAACAATGAGTTATATACATAAAAATGAGACTACTAAGTTAAGAAACTCGAAACGATATATATAACGATTATCGTTATAACAACGTCTTACTAAATACATATGTATCATATTAAGATATTGTTACACAATATTTAACATGATAAAATGATAATTATATATATCATTAAGTATATTAACAATGAACTACATATGTAAAACAAGACTACTAACTTAAAAATTTCGAAACAATATATATACGTAACGATTATCGTTGTAATAGTATTTTAACATATATATATGATGTTAAGATATATTCATACACCATGTTATCATGTTAACATAATAATTTAACATCTCATTTAAGTATAACAACAATGAATTAATTACATTTAACAAGATCGTTAACTTAAAGGTTTCAAAACAACACTTACATGTAACGACTAACTATGACTTAACGACTCAGTTAAAATGTATATACATGTAATGTATTTAGATGTATTAGTACACTTTTTAAAGACTTCAAGACACATATCAAAGTACTTCTACTTAACAAAAATGCTTACAATTACATCCTCATTCATTTTCATCAATAATTCTACTCGTACGCACCCGTATTCGTACTCGTACAATACACAGCTTCTAGATGTATATACTATTGGTATATAAACTTCAATGATCAACTCCTTAGCAGCCCATGTGAGTCATTAAACATGTGGGAACCATCATTTGGAAACTAGCATGAAATATCTCACAAAATTACAAAAAATATTATAAATCATTCATGAATTATTTACATGAAAACAAACTTACACATCCTTTATATCTAATCTATATACCAACGACCAAAAACACCTACAAACACTTTCATTGTTCAATTTTCATCCTCTAATTGATCTCTCTCAAGTTCTATCTTCAAGTTCTAAGTGTTCTTCATATATTCTATAAGTTCTAGCTTCATAAAATCAAGAACACTTTCAAGTTTACAAGATTACTTCCAAGCTTTCTAATCCATTCCAAGTAATCATCCAAGATCAAGAAACCATTGTTACTTACAGTAGGTTATCTCTCAAATTCAAGGTAATACTCATATTCAAACTTTGATTCAATTTTTATAACTATAACAATCTTAATTCGAGCAGAAATCTTACTTGAACTTGTTTTCGTGTCATGATTCTACTTCAAGAACTTTCAAGCCATTCAAGAATCTTTTGAAGCTAGATCATCTCTTGTCACTTCCAGTAGGTTTACCTACTAAACTTAAGGTAGTAATGATGTTCATAACATCATTCGATTCATACATATAAAGCTATCTTATTCGAAAATTTAAACTTGTAATCACTAGAACATAGTTTAGTTAATTCTAAACTTGTTCGTAAATAAAGTTAATCCTTCTAACTTGACTTTTAAAATCAACTAAACACATGTTCTATATCTATATGATATGCTAACTTAATGATTTAAAACCTGGAAACACAAAGAACACCGTAAAACTGAACATACGCCGTCGTAGTAACACCGCTGGCTGTTTTAGGTTTGATAATTAAAAACTATGATAAACTTTGATTTAAAAGTTCTTCTTCTGGGAAAATGATTTTTCTTATGAACATGAAACTATATCCAAACATCATGGTTAAACTCAAAGTGGAAGTATGTTTTTCAAAATGGTCATCAAGATGTCGTTCTTACGACGGAAATGACTACCTCTTTAGTAAATGACCTGTAACCTGTATTTCCGACTATAAACTTATACTTTTTCTGTTTAGTTTCATAAATTACAGTTCATTATGAAACGATAGCAACTTGAATCACTCAAAACGGATTTAAAACGAAGAAGTTATAGGTAAAACAAAATTGGAAAATTTTACTTGTTGTAGCTACGAAAATTTTATAACAAATCTACACTAATCATATCCTAGCTAACTTATATTGTATTATATATGTATTCTAACATATATTATGTAATTGGGATACCATAGACACGTATACAATATTTTGACATATCATATCGGCCCATCTATATATATTATTTGGAACAACCATAGACACTCTATATGCTGTAATGTTCGAGTTCGCTATACAGGGTTGAGGTTGATTCCAAAAATATATATACTTTGAGTTATGATCTAGCCTGAGACGTGTATACACTGGGTCGTGGATTGATTCAAGATAATATATATTGATTTATTTCTATACATCTAAATGTGGACAACTAGTAGTAGGTTACTAAGGAGGACTGCTAACTTAACAAACTTAAATCATTAAAATGTAATAAATGTGGTGGATATACTTTTATCATACTTTGATATATATGTACATATTTGATATAGGTTTGTGAATCGACCATTGGCTAAGTCTTACTTCCGGCAAAGTAAAAAACTGTGAAAGTGAGTTATAGTCCCACTTTTACAATCTAAAATTTTTTTTTTGGGATGATAATACATGCAGCTTTATAAATGTTTTAAAAATAGACACAAGTATGTAAAACTACATTATATGGTTGGATTATTAAACCGAATTTCGTCCTTCAAGTCTGGTAACCTATGAAATGACCCGTTCATATACATTATAAACGATTCACAATAGTTGATTACATTGCGAGGTATTTGACCTCTATATGATACATTTTACAAACATTGCATTCGTTTTTAAAAGACAATCTTTCTTTACATCAAAAATTGACAGGCATGCATACCATTTCATAATATCCACTATCCAACTATAAATTGATTTAATAATAATCTTTGATGAACTCAATGACTCGAATGCAACGTTCTTCGAAATATACTATGAAAGACTCCAAGTAATATCTTTAAAATGAGCAAATGCACAGCGAAAGATTTCTTTAACACCTGAGAATAAACATGCTTTAAAGTGTCAACCAAAAGGTTGGTGAGTTCATTAGTTTATCATAATCATTTATTTCCATCATTTTAATAGACCACAAGAATTTCATTTCCAGTTCTCATAAATATACGTCCCATGCATAGAGACAAAAAATAATCATTCATATGGTGAACACCTGGTAACCAACATTAACTAGATACATATAAGAATATCCCCTATCATTCCGGGATCCTCCTTCGGACATGATATAATTTCGAAGTACTAAAGCATCCGGTACTTTGGATGGGGTTTGTTAGGCCCAATAGATCTATCTTTAGGATTCGCATCAATTAGGGTGTCTGTTCCCTAATTCTTAGATTACCAGACTTTAATAAAAATGGGCATATTCGATTTCGATAATTCAACCATAGAATGTAGTTTCAATTACTTGTGTCTATTTCGTCAAACATTTATAAAAGCGCATGTATTCTCAGTCCCAAAAATATAAAGGGTAAAAAGGTAAATGAAACTCACCATACTGTATTTCGTAGTAAAAATACATATAACGTCATTGAACAAGTGCAAGGTTGGCCGAGGATTCACGAACCTAAATTAATTATATATATTTATGTGTTGGTCAATATTTGTCTAACAAATTAGGTCAAGTCATAGTGTACCACAATCCTAATGCTCGAGACTAATATGCAAAAGTCAACAAAAGTA
This sequence comes from Rutidosis leptorrhynchoides, assembly GCF_046630445.1. NCBI lineage: Eukaryota > Viridiplantae > Streptophyta > Magnoliopsida > Asterales > Asteraceae > Rutidosis > Rutidosis leptorrhynchoides. Next base: position 259,739,839 of record NC_092339.1, read on the forward strand.
AATTTAACTCAAAATAATTTCCAAAAATCTATACATGATTAATATATAGTTTAAATATCGTCGTTTTATATTTTTAAATATTTTTAAAAGATTTATTAGAGTAAATAATATAATTTATTTATTAATAAATAAAATTTTATATTATATTTATATAATAAAATATACTTTTATATATATTAAGTAATAAAATTTATAGGGTTCATTTAATATTATAAAGATAATATGATAGGTATTATTAAAGTAAGTTATTACACATAGTAAAATATGTTTGTATCAAATATTTATTTGATAAAATAATATCTATAATGATAGTAAGTAAAAGTTGTATTATTTTGTAATAATAATTATTATTATAAAAATATCAATATTTATAATTACTAAGATGACATTATGATAAAACGATAATTCTAATTATGATAACTTTAATATTTACGATAATTTTTAATATTATCTTTAAAATAATAATTCTATTTAAAATAATAATAATAATAATGATATTTTATAGTAACAATGACATTTCTATTAAAATGATAATTTTTGTTAAAATGATAGTTTTAATACTAACGATAATTTTAATAATAATAGTAATGATAAAAATAATAAGAACGATAATTTTATCTAAATCAATATCTTATAATATTTTAATTTCATCATGATACTCTTATCCATTATTTCCTAATCGTTTCGTTTAATAGCTTTTAATCGTCTTTTATATCGTGTTCGTAATAATGATAATAATAGTAATCAAAATAATTAGGTGTTACAAATATTTGTTTTAATTACACTAATATTAATAATGATAGTTACTATAACATTATTAACGATAATACTAATAATTATCTTAATGATAATATAGTAATAATAATAATAACAATAACAATAACCATTTTTAAATAATGATATATATATCAATAATGATAATAATAATAATAATACCACTAATAATAATAATAATAATTGGATAATAATAATAATACTAATTATAACTTTAACGATAATAACGATAGTAATAATAAAAAAATAACAATTTTTAATGATAAATCCTTTTATTGATAAAGATAATAATAATAATAATAATAAGATAAAACTAGAATGACGATAATAAAGACGATAATAATAATCATTTTTAATAATAATACAAAAATTCGATGGACTATAACTTCAAATTCATTCATCGAAATCATTCGATATCTAAATGAAAAGTTCTTAATTTTTCGCTAGCTTTCCAACGACATGCATATCTTATACCTTATCTCAGTTGCATATATAAATAATTCAGGATTCAACATAACCTAACTAAAGGCAATATCAAAAGTACAAACATGCATAATCCTATATACTCGAGCACTAGTCAGGGATACACTATTAGTATGTAAAAGTTAAATTATGAGTACTCACGTATCAATATTGAGATTCAATATTGCAGGAAAGGTACGTAGACGCAACGGAGATGATAAACACTATATTGATCTCACGAGCATACCCATGAACCATACCCAATCACCTCCATAGCTATAACTCATAATTTCCTTAATCCAATCCCACTCGAAAAACAATTTCAAAATCACTCGGACAGCACTCTGACGTAATATTTTATGTATACTAATAATATCTTGAAATAATACGGAGTAAATATATATATGTAAATCGATTGAGAGAGTTTAAAGAAAAATATTTTCAAGTTTCTTATGAAATAATGAAACCTATTGAATTCTATTTATAATAGATTTTTGAATTATTAAAGTGAATTATTAAAGTATGAATTATTAAAGTGAATTATTAAAGTATGAATTATTAAAGTGAATTATTAAAGTATGAATTATTAAAGTGAATTATTAAAGTATGAATTATTAAAGTATGAATTATTAAAGTTATTGTAAAGTAAAAATAAAGTAAAGGTAAAGTTTAAGTATAGTAAAAGTATAAAACTATGTACGTATAATACGCGTATAAATATATAATATTAATTTAAATTGTTATATATATTTAATAAAATAAAATATAAATATCGTTATCTTTATCATACTGGTTAAGTAATGAGTTGTCAAAAGTGGTTCTAGATATTTATAAAAGTTATATACGTTTTAATAATAAAGTTCTTTTTAAACTGAAAACGTTTTTGTACGTTTGAAACTAAATCAAATAAATATAATAATTTTGTTTTCCAAAACCAAATATATTTTTAAGAATCATTTTGTTTAAAGGTTAAAATAATGGAAATCGTTATATCATAAAATGTTTTAGAAAAGTAGAATCATATATATTCATAATACGTTTCAAGTTTTTAAATTACAGTTTGTTGGTGAAGCATGGGATAAAGTTCAAAGGTTAAATAAACGTATGAAATAATCTTAATGAAAAATGTCGAGTTACATAACTTGTCGATATCCAACATCTAAGTTATTTACACTTCACGTTCTTACTTATAAATCACTTTACCATTTTCCGAATGTTGTCAAAAAGAATAGATTTCTTAAATCACAGTGGACCTCATAACATAGACCCGTAATCATATCATAATGTATCTGATAAATCAATCATTTGATATTATCTTCTAATTCCATCGATAAACATATTGAAACAAATACGTTCATGTAAAGTATTATACGCTTAATACTGTATTAATATTCTCAAGTTATAATATATATATACATATATATACATATTTATTTATATATAACGGTTCGTGAATCGTCGGAATTTGGTCGAGGTTATAATGAATGTATGAACACAATTTAAAATTCTTGAGATTTAACTTAACAAACTTTGCTTATCGTGTCGGAATAATATAAAGATAAAGTTTAAATTTGGTTGGAAATTTTCGGGTTGTCACAGTACCTACCCGTTAAAGAAATTTCGTCCCGAAATTTGAGTGGAAAGGTCGTGAATGATAATAAGCATGTTTTCATGATGCATACAGGCTGAAAATTAGAGTTTTATCATCAGCGAATAATTTGGATAAACAATCCATTTATATGAAGAGTATGAATGAAGCTAAAATAGAAAAGTGAAATGAGTAAGTGTAGATTCATCTTATCATTTGACGTAGATATGATTGATTTCCAGATTTCAATGGATTTGAAGAAAATCTTTGTAATAAGATTTGATTCTCCGGTAACAAAAGGAATTAGGATCCGCTTTAAATGCGATAGTCCATTTTAATTCGTCTGTCGGAGATTTTCTTATAAATTCACCTCCTTCGTTTTCTTACAACTCACACCTTCTGTTGATGCATTTTATGCAAATCCCTAGACATCTACCCACGTCCATTACAGGTGCAACAGTTTACAGGCCACCATGATCGTTCGTTATTATCCTATCCGTGTTTGTATGTGGTTACAGCAACTGCAGGAACGAGATTTGGATGTTTGACTATGTTAGACTTAGTCATACGTCCGAGTGAAGCCTCACTTGTACGGCTGACAGGATCATATGCACGGTTGATGCTGAGCTAAGTCACAATTACAACCTAAATGAGAAGCCACGAGTGAGTGATCACCCGTACGGCTGATGAAGCCAACTCGTATGTGTGATGGATGAATCGTACGGGTGAGTCAACAGCAGGGGTATATAAAGTCTTATGTTCTTCATTTTAGGTTAAGCCTCTCATTTGTTACACACACTCAGATCTGGTGAGCTCCTCCGATTCTCTCTCAACCCAAATCACCCAGATGGTGAATAATAGCTCTAGGTGTTGATCTAATCACACTTGATTTAGTTGTGGTATGACTAAATTAATCCCAAAAAGCTTAACCTATTCACTAGAGGGTTTGATTCACTTATTCCGTCATTGTGTGTGTTAAATCTGTTGATTTCTAAGTTCCTAGTCATGTTTCATCACCTTCTATTCTTTCCCCCTCAACTCATATTTTAAAGTATTCATCAATATGCTCCATCCAGTTCTGATTCTCGATATACTTATAACTTTCATATCGGTCATTCTTCTTTTTCATCTACCGCCGGAAGAATCTATTTACTTCTACTATACTCTTGGGTTTATAGTGTTTCTAGTTCTCCCGTGTCTTTATATTGCTATATGCATCGATATATATGGTTTATAATTTTTGGTTTGTCGTTGGGCTTTATATCTTCCCTTATATTTCAAAGTCTCTGTTTCTATCTTCTATAATCATTGTCATCCACAGTTAATGCTCTCTTTTATTTGCTGCAATTTATACCCCAATTTCTATTTCGGAGTTTTGTCCTTTCGTTTCTTCTTCTTGCGATTAAGCACCGCTTGTAATGGTCCAGAATTCACAGATATGAATTTCGGAATGAACATTGTTAATGTTCTAGGAAGGAAATTGTGATGGCACGATCTTGACTTGTCAAATTACTAGAATACCTTGTAAAAGGCCGAATCATCAAGAAATATTTTCTTGATATTTTAGAGGTTAAATAGAATACAAGAGTCGTATAACATGACACATGATGATGTTATGATCTGTGAATCATCACGTTCCATTTAGAAACTCAGCATGAATTACTGTAATATAATCACGTTGATCAAGTGTCATTATATTATACTAACTCATGCTTCAGTTTCCAACACTACTTCAAAAACATTCATATTTTAAACTCAAAGGTTTACAGAGTATAGGAACTAAGCAGTTTCCTTTTTGATGTAATACAGATAGCGCAAAGAGATAAATGATTCCAGATAAGAATAGTTATGGAAATATCTTCAGAAATATGGAGGATATTTATAATGAAAGATACGATGATATCTTAGAATTTCTAATATCAGAGGATGATGAAGAATATTGTCTGTAAGGGTTTAGTGTCAGGAGCAAGGTATTCGTTAATGACTTCAGCAGACACTGAATCATTTGGATTCTTTGAAGGCAGGTTCAGTCTTTGTGATTTGTCCACAGCCTCCTTCATACTTTGCTCAATCCGTTTTCCAGTTCCAAAACTTCTCTATTTCTGAGCTTTGTTAATACACTAATCTTTATCATCAAACTTTTTACTGCTAAGGTCGTTTACAGTTTTTGTTGCTTCATCAGCATTTCGAGAACTAGTTCGCCGTTCAGAGTGTTTGTCAGAAACTTCACATTCGAAGTATGTAAGCCTTGGAAATAGACGTTATGTATAACTGTTGGCGTCAACATGCTGTGAGATTTCAAAATAATGATTGCTAATTCCCAATGATTCGTATGGCAATTCTCGTTACAAGAGGCAGATGAGTAAATGATGAGGTTTCGATAAATATAAAGATTCTTCAGAATGCCCAAGATCAGTGAAGTTGTTGGTAAGTTTATTGCTAATGTGGTGGAATATGAAAGGTTCTTCGGTAACAAAAGGGTAATCACATATATCAAAATTATGATAAGGCTACTCCGAATGAAAAAATCGAAGTTGTCTTGCTGGAGCTATGATATAATTTGCTACTTTGCAAAGTAATTGCAAGGTTATTTTGGCTAATAAATGCCAAAAGATCTGACACAGATATGTGTTGAATTATGACTTTGGTTTCGAGAGCTTTTTAAGTACATAACTGTGGGTAATATGTGGTTGGATCATCATCTCGATTGCTCATTATTTGAAGTGTCTTCAGAGATTTTCGAAGGGTTTGAACACATATTGTAATCGTTTGTATACATTTGATGTTCTAACACACTTTTGAAGTCAAAGTATAGCTTTGAAAGATGTAGGAATCTAAAAGTGATGGTACCGGTTATATCTCGAATTGAATTCTGAGATTTTAAAATCAAAATATGTAATTGGGTTTGAATGAGTATGGTTGTTTTGATTTCTATGAAAGAATGTATATTATTGTGAAAGTAGGAAGTATAATTGATAATTTGCTTAATCTGATTCGAAGAATGTAACATATTAATTGTGAATTTATATATATCTCTCGGGTATTACCTACCCGTTAAAAAATTTTCACAATTAATATTTTGTACATAAGAATTTTATTACAGTCTTTATGAAAATATATATGTATATATTCTCCTCAGATGTAACATAGATTTTAATGAGTTAATACTAAATTAAACTCATTCGATTTACGATTGGAACTAAAATTGAATAATTCCTTGAAGGCTTTAGAGGTTACATAAGTATTTCTTCAATAATATTGAAATTATGAATCAATACTTAGTTATTTGTTGAGATGTGATGTTGGTTTTCGTTAAATTCTTGTGAACTTCGCAAAGTACGAATGATGTTATCTGAAAAGTTTCGGTTACATCAATGATGAAGTGTAAAATCAAATATATACTTGATTTATTAGGAATTGGAACTTGTTGAATTGAGACAGAGATTGTAGTTAACGATGGTTAAGTTGCGGGCGAGGGACGTACATTATTGCATATTTGTAATATGAATTAACTGAGTAGTTAAGATTCACACACAATAGCTTAGCACGGAAAGATTTATTTTTTATTTCAAAATATATATATATATATATATATATATATATATATATATATATATATATATATATATATATATATATATATATATATAATATATATAATTTCTTCAGAGGGAATGAGTTAATTCTTCATAACTTGTTGATACAATATACACGTTATTGATTCGTAATGATGTCCACAGTGATTCTTGAACTGACGGAGTTTGTGATGTTATAGGTGTTGTTGATTCTGAGGTTGACTGTACTGACGATGCTGGTGACGTTGACGGTACTGTTGATGCTGTTGGTAAAACAATTTTAACTTGTTAATCACACACCATTTTTGTCAGGGTTTCTACTCTTCCTTCTATCATTTTGGTTCGCTTAACTGATTTATGGTTAGGGCTAGATTAGATAATCTCTAAGACTTTAGAGATTATATAATCGCCGCGGAATGTTTCTCCAATGAAGTTATGAATTAATACTTCGTCAGTTATTGTTGTTGGTACTCCATGGTATCTATGGTGCTTATGACGTTGATGCTCGTGGGACAGATTGTGAAGTTGAGGTTTACAACGCGGTTGTGGTTGGAGGTGGTAATGGTACTGTTGGCGTTGATGATGGTGGTATTGGTTATGCTGCTGGTGTTTGTAATCTCTGCACCATATTCTCTAAAGCCACTACCCGAGCGCGAAGTTCGTTGACTTCTTCTACTATTCCAGGATGATTGTCGGTCGGAACGAGCGGATAAATAAAATCTAGAATTTGATGTAGTATATAATCGTGACGAGATACCCTGTAAATGAGAGAGAAAATGGTGTCTCGAACAGGTTCGCCGATAAGTGCTTCAGGTTCTTCGCCAAGAGGGCAATGTGGTGGATGGAAAGGATCGCCTTCTTCTGGTTTCCAATGATTGAGGAGGCTACGAACCCATCCCCAATTCATTCAGAATAGGTGATGACTGATTGGTTGATCCATTTCGGTCACACTGCTTTCGGAGCTTGAGTGAGATTCCATTTCGAAATCCGAGTGACTTGAACTGATGACAAATTCCATTTCGTACGATTGGATAAAGGATTTTCGATATAAAATGATTTTTCGGCTATCGGGTGGTATTCTATTTACATAGGATATCTATATATAGAGATCAAAAGATTTCATAGATTACGGAGGAATTTGCGGGATATGTCAGGCAAAGTTTAAGTAACAGATACGATAAGATATGATTTAGCAGATACGCTAAGATATGAATTTTGTCTATACACTACTCATGCAATTAATGTAGCAAGATGTGTCTAGACTAATAATGATAAGCAGGTAATTTCCTATGGATGATAAGCAGATGATTTTCGACTAGAAATGATAAGCAAAACTTTTGACATGTAGACACGGTCGAAGTCCAGACTCACTAATGCATCCTAACGACTTATCAGTTAGACACACTAATGCAGAACTGGTTCGCTAAGACCACCGCTCTGATACCAACTGAAATGACCCGTTCATATACATTATAAACGATTCACAATAGTTGATTACATTGCGAGGTATTTGACCTCTATATGATACATTTTACAAACATTGCATTCGTTTTTAAAAGACAATCTTTCTTTACATCAAAAATTGACAGGCATGCATACCATTTCATAATATCCACTATCCAACTATAAATTGATTTAATAATAATCTTTGATGAACTCAATGACTCGAATGCAACGTTCTTCGAAATATGCTATGAAAGACTCCAAGTAATATCTTTAAAATGAGCAAATGCACAGCGAAAGATTTCTTTAACACCTGAGAATAAACATGCTTTAAAGTGTCAACCAAAAGGTTGGTGAGTTCATTAGTTTATCATAATCATTTATTTCCATCATTTTAATAGACCACAAGAATTTCATTTCCAGTTCTCATAAATATACGTCCCATGCATAGAGACAAAAAATAATCATTCATATGGTGAACACCTGGTAACCGACATTAACTAGATACATATAAGAATATCCCCTATCATTCCGGGATCCTCCTTCGGACATGATATAATTTCGAAGTACTAAAGCATCCGGTACTTTGGATGGGGTTTGTTAGGCCCAATAGATCTATCTTTAGGATTCGCGTCAATTAGGGTGTCTGTTCCCTAATTCTTAGATTACCAGACTTTAATAAAAATGGGCATATTCGATTTCGATAATTCAACCATAGAATGTAGTTTCAATTACTTGTGTCTATTTCGTCAAACATTTATAAAAGCGCATGTATTCTCAGTCCCAAAAATATAAAGGGTAAAAAGGTAAATGAAACTCACCATACTGTATTTCGTAGTAAAAATACATATAACGTCATTGAACAAGTGCAAGGTTGGCCTCGGATTCACGAACCTAAATTAATTATATATATTTATGTGTTGGTCAATATTTGTCTAACAAATTAGGTCAAGTCATAGTGTACCACAATCTTAATGCTCGAGACTAATATGCAAAAGTCAACAAAAGTAAATTTAACTCAAAATAATTTCCAAAAATCTATACATGATTAATATATAGTTTAAATATCGTCGTTTTATATTTTTAAATATTTTTAAAAGATTTATTAGAGTAAATAATATAATTTATTTATTAATAAATAAAATTTTATATTATATTTATATAATAAAATATACTTTTATATATATTAAGTAATAACATTTATAGGGTTCATTTAATATTATAAAGATAATATGATAGGTATTATTAAAGTAAGTTATTACACATAGTAAAATATGTTTGTATCAAATATTTATTTGATAAAATAATATCTATAATGATAGTAAGTAAAAGTTGTATTATTTTGTAATAATAATTATTATTATAAAAATATCAATATTTATAATTACTAAGATGACATTATGATAAAACGATAATTCTAATTATGATAACTTTAATATTTACGATAATTTTTAATATTATCTTTAAAATAATAATTCTATTTAAAATAATAATAATAATAATGATATTTTATAGTAACAATGACATTTCTATTAAAATGATAATTTTTGTTAAAATGATAGTTTTAATACTAACGATAATTTTAATAATAATAGTAATGATAAAAATAATAAGAACGATAATTTTATCTAAATCAATATCTTATAATATTTTAATTTCATCATGATACTCTTATCCATTATTTCCTAATCGTTTCGTTTAATAGCTTTTAATCGTCTTTTATATCGTGTTCGTAATAATGATAATAATAGTAATCAAAATAATTAGGTGTTACAAATATTTGTTTTAATTACACTAATATTAATAATGATAGTTACTATAACATTATTAACGATAATACTAATAATTATCTTAATGATAATATAGTAATAATAATAATAACAATAACAATAACCATTTTTAAATAATGATATATATATATCAATAATGATAATAATAATAATAATACCACTAATAATAATAATAATAATTGGATAATAATAATAATACTAATTATAACTTTAACGATAATAACGATAGTAATAATAAAAAAATAACAATTTTTAATGATAAATCCTTTTATTGATAAAGATAATAATAATAATAATAAGATAAAACTAGAATGACGATAATAAAGACGATAATAATAATCATTTTTAATAATAATACAAAAATTCGATGGACTATAACTTCAAATCCATTCATCGAAATCATTCGATATCTAAATGAAAAGTTCTTAATTTTTCGCTAGCTTTCCAACGACATGCATATCTTATACCTTATCTCAGTTGCATATATAACTAATTCAGGATTCAACATAACCTAACTAAAGGCAATATCAAAAGTACAAACATGCATAATCCTATATACTCGAGCACTAGTCAGGGATACACTATTAGTATGTAAAAGTTAAATTATGAGTACTCACGTATCAATATTGAGATTCAATATTGCAGGAAAGGTACGTAGACGCAACGGAGATGATAAACACTATATTGATCTTACGAGCATACCCATGAACCATACCCAATCACCTCCATAGCTATAACTTATAATTTCCTTAATCCAATCCCACTCGAAAAACAATTTCGAAATCACTCGGACAGCACTCTGACGTAATATTTTATGTATACTAATAATATCTTGAAATAATACGGAGTAAATATATATATGTAAATCGATTTAGAGAGTTTAAAGAAAAATATTTTCAAGTTTCTTATGAAATAATGAAACCTATTGAATTCTATTTATAATAGATTTTTGAATTATTAAAGTGAATTATTAAAGTATGAATTATTAAAGTGAATTATTAAAGTATGAATTATTAAAGTGAATTATTAAAGTATGAATTATTAAAGTGAATTATTAAAGTATGAATTATTAAAATGAATTATTAAAGTATGAATTATTAAAGTTAAAGTAAAGTAAAAATAAAGTAAAGGTAAAGTTTAAGTATAGTAAAAGTATAAAACTATGTACGTATAATACGCGTATAAATATATAATATTAATTTAAATTGTTATATATATTTAATAAAATAAAATATAAATATCGTTATCTTTATCATACTGGTTAAGTAATGAGTTGTCAAAAGTGGTTCTAGATATTTATAAAAGTTATATACGTTTTAATAATAAAGTTCTTTTTAAACTGAAAACGTTTTTGTACGTTTGAAACTAAATCAAATAAATATAATAATTTTGTTTTCCAAAACCAAATATATTTTTTAGAATCATTTTGTTTAAAGGTTAAAATAATGGAAATTGTTATATCATAAAATGTTTTAGAAAAGTAGAATCATATATATTCATAATACGTTTCAAGTTTTTAAATTACAGTTTGTTGGTGAAGCATGGGATAAAGTTCAAAGGTTAAATAAACGTATGAAATAATCTTAATGAAAAATGTCGAGTTACATAACTTGTCGATATCCAACATCTAAGTTATTTACACTTCACGTTATTACTTATAAATCACTTTACCATTTTCCGAATGTTGTCAAAAAGAATAGATTTCTTAAATCACAGTGGACCTCATAACATAGACCCGTAATCATATCATAATGTATCTGATAAATCAATCATTTGATATTATCTTCTAATTCCATCGATAAACATATTGAAACAAATACGTTCATGTAAAGTATTATACGTTTAATACTTTATTAATATTCTCAAGTTATAATATATATATACATATATATACATATTTATTTATATATAACGGTTCGTGAATCGTCGGAATTTGGTCGAGGTTATAATGAATGTATGAACACAATTTAAAATTCTTGAGATTTAACTTAACAAACTTTGCTTATCGTGTCGGAATAATATAAAGATAAAGTTTAAATTTGGTTGGAAATTTTCGGGTTGTCACAACCTAAGAATTAGGGAAATGGTCCCTAATTGACGTGAATCCTAAAGATAGATCTATTGGGCTTAACAACCCTCATTCAGGTTATGGTTGGTTTAGTACTTCGAGATTATTATACAGACGAGAGGTTCTGTTTTGGGGATATTCTATGCATTAAGTTAACGTCGGTTACCAGGTTTTTAACATATGAATGATTTTTATCTCTATGCAGTTTATGAAATGCCTGATATGCGATGTGTTATAAAAATGAAATCTCGTGGTCTATTATTATGATTTGATAATATATAGGTGAAACCTATAACTCACCAACATTTTTGTTGACGTTTTAAGCATGTTTATTCTCAGGTGATTATTAAAAGCTTCCGCTGTTGCATACTAAAATAAGGACAAGATTTGGAGTTCATGCTTGTATGATATTGTGTAAAAACTGCATTCAAGAAACTTATTTCTGATGTAATATATTCTTATTGTAAACCATTATGTAATGGTCGTGTGTAAACGGTATATTTTAGATTATCATTATTTGATAATCTACGTAATGCTTTTTAAACCTTTATCGATAAAATAAATGTTATGGTTGTTTTAAAAATGAATGCAGTCTTTGAAAAGCGTCTCATATAGAGGTCAAAACCTCGTGACGAAATCAATTAATATGGAACGTTTATAATCAATATGAACGGGACATTTCAATTATTAAGATAATCAACATCCATTACGATAAAACCGTTAAGGACATAACCAAAACCATAAGAGTTTGTTCCCAAAGACAATTCAATAACATTATCACGAAAGTACAAATGAAAACCAAGTCTTAACAAAAAAAAAACAGAAAACAAATTTCGACGAATTTGAGGAGCATATAAAACATCATGTAGGATTAGGGTTCGTCCTTCACGCATGACTAACTTGCATGATCTGATCCCTTCAACTGGAACTCTTGAGTTGTTTCCCACATAAATCTACATAGCTCCATGAGAAACACGCCGAAATTCTACAAAGGTGTCTTTGTCCTTAGCTACATGGTCTCTTGCTCCTGAGTCTACAATCCACAAAGGTTGAGATTCAGTTAAGAAAATAGAACTAGCAACACAAAGTTTGCTAACATAAGCATCGTAAGAATATACCTTTTTAGGTCAGGACAATCACGAGCAAAATTCCCTTTGTTGCTGCAATTGTAGCATTTCACCTTTGCAATGTTTACTTTCTTGGAGGGACGTGTTCCCTTGCCACGATGATTGGTGTTTAGCCTTTTGTTGGACTTATAAGCTTCTTTACCCTTATGGTGATGAAACTTGCGCTTATGTCCAAAAGCATTTTTAGAGCTTGTCGCCATATTCACCTCAGTGATTGACTTACCGGCCACAATTTGATTTTCTTCTAGCTCTAAATGGCGTGCACAGTCCTCAAAAGTCTTGATGTTCTCTTGCTCCCAACTTTGAGGCAAGGAACGGATCATAGCTTGAACCTGTTGTTCATCGGTTAGAACATGACCTACGTTTCTCAATTCACTTATCATGTTTGACATTTGTCTGACATGCTTTTTCATGGTATGATCAGACTTCTTTTTATATTGGTCAAACTTGATAGTGAGAGATCTTAGTTTGGTCACCGAGGTTGCACAAAACTTGTCAGCCAATGCTTTCCACATATCTTTTGCTAGTTCATACTTGCAAAAAGCACGCATGATGTCATCATCCATGCTGCTCAGCAACGTAATGCGAGCAATGGTGTTCTTACGTTTCCAAGTGATGTATACTTCAGCATCCCTTTTATGTTGTTCTGTATCACCCACCTCAGGTACTTTCATTGATTGAGTAAAAGCAACAACAGCCTCTTGCTCTTCCAACACATATTCGAGTTTCATGCTCCATATTTCATAGTTGTCACCATTCAACTTAACACCCTTGTTAAGTTCAGCGACAATGTTCTTTGATGCGGAAGCCATGATTGAACACAAAAGTCTATATTAAATATAATAATACAAGATTAGTTATATCCATCCAAATATGTAATCATCTTGCAACTACATTATTTTATTAATAATAGTTCATTATAGGTTATAGAGAGAGAAAAGTCTTGTTTTCAAGGTTGATTTCGAAAAGGCCTTCGACAGTTTAAATTGGGATTTTCTTCTTGAAATTATGAAAAGAATGTGCTTCGGGGATAGGTGGAGAAGATGGATAAAAGCTTGTCTTGAGTCAGCATCCGTGTCCGTATTGGTTAATGGCTCTCTTACTGATGAATTTAAACTTGAAAGAGGTATCCGCCAAGGTGATCCTTTATCTCCAATTTTATTCATTATTGCTGCGGAGGGTCTGAACCTATTAACCAAGAAAGCTACCGATCACAACTTATTTAATGGAGTCGAAATTGGTAAGGAAAAGGTGTTAATTTCCTATTTACAATACGCGGACGATACTATCTTTTTTGGCAAATGGAGTCGTCAAAACATTAGTAATCTTATGAAAATACTTACTTGTTTTGAGAAGGTCTCGGGGTTGAAAGTTATTTATCATAAGAGTCACGTGTATGGGTTGGGGGTTCCTAAAGATGAAATCGAAAGGATGGCTATGAGGGTCGGTTGTAAAGTTAGTGAGTTCTCGTTCACATACTTGGGATTGCCTATAGGGTGTAATATGAATAAGGTTGAGTATTGGAATCCCGTGGTGGAAAAATTCAATTCAAAGCTTGTGGATTGGAAAGCTAAAACGATTTCTTTTGGCGAAAGATTAACCCTAGTCAAATCGGTTCTTAGTAGTTTACCGTTATATTATTTCTCCCTCTTTCGTGCCCCATCGAGCGTCATTAATTGTCTAGAGAGTGTTAGAAGGAATTTCTTTTGGGGCGGGTCGAGTGAGTGCTCTAAAATGTCTTGGGTCAAATGGGAAGACTCTCTTTTGCCTTATAGCGAAGGAGGTCTTAACATTGGGTTACTTAAGGGGAAAAATTTGCTCTTTTGGGTAAATGGTTTTGGCGGGTTAAAACCGAGCCTCACGCTCTTTGGGTTAAAGTTTTGAAAAGCATATATGGTCCTAATGGGCTACTCGTTCCTTCAGGCCTTAACGGGCCAAAAGGCACGAATAGCGTGTGGTGTAATATTCAACGTGCAGGTTATGAAATAGAAAAGTTGGGGCTGCAATTTAGGAAGTCGTTCATGAAAAGTATAGGCGATGGCAATGGAACTATCTTTTGGGAGGATCCCTGGCTAATCAAAGGTCATCTAAGGGACAAATTCAAATGGCTGTTTTTTCTTGACGTGAACAAAAATGCATTGGTGGGAGACAAAATCACGTGGTCTGTTGGTTCGTGGCAAGCTACCTGGACATGGAACCGAGAACTAAGGGGACGAGAAGCGGACGAATTAACTGAGTTAACTAACCTTTTGAATTCTTTTGTTAAGCAGGACAGTAGCCGGGATGAATGGTGTTGGACGCTTGCAACAAACCACAACTTCGCAACCAAAAGGTTACCGAAACTTATCAATGAAAAATCGGTCTCTGATAATAGATACAAAGACGAGACACTACAAAACAACTTAGTACCGAGCAAAGTTGAAGTCTTTATTTGGAGAGTTTTGAAGAGGCGTATTCCTACTCGTACCGAACTTGACAAGCGTGGAATCGACCTTGATTCCATTAGATGTCCGTTGTGTGATGATGGTTTGGATTCAATCGACCACTCCTTAATTCTTTGCCAACATTCCTTAGATGTTTGAGAAAGGGTTTATAAGTGGTGGGGATTGGGTCCGATACAAAACCTAAGCATTAACAAAGCATTTCGAGGAAAAACAAACCAAACTTTATCATGGATTGGGTCTCGTATTTGGCAAGCTTTGGAGTGGACTTGTGCTTATCTTATATGGCGAAATCGGAACTCAAAAGTGTTTTCTAATAAATGTTGGAATGGACCTACGGCGTTGATGGAAATTCAACTCAAGTCTTTCGAATGGATCTCCGCGAGAATTAAAAACTTGAAGATCGAATGGGTATCATGTTTCGTTGATGTATTTGTACTCTAAGTGTTGGTCTCGGTTGCCTTCTCTACAATCGTATGTTGTGTGTTGTTTGTTGTGGCTCCGCATCTTCTTTTGGCCACTGTTCGTGTTGTACTAACAGTTGGGATGCTTGCCTGGGCTTTCTGTTCTTTTAATAATATTATTGGATTTGCAAAAAAAAAAAAAAAAAAAAAAAAGGTCACTATGTTTCCAATTATCATCCATAAAACCTATTATGAAACTATCATTAACACAATAAAATATACAAGATTATAAAATCCTTTAAATTCAACTCGGCACGACGATTCGTACCATGTTTCAAACGTTGAAACAAATGTTAAAAACATATCAGTTCTTATAAGTGTTCACGTAAAAGTAGATCAATGGAGTACAAGATACCCATGTTATAGTGATCATTTTTATCCAAGGCATGCTCAATAAATGTAACGAAAACATAAAAAATATATATGTCATAAGCAATGTGTACTTGTCATTACTTCGTACTAGTAAAAAATCAATCATCAAAAATTAACTAGAAGTATGTAAATAGGCATAACTCAAGTACTAAATATTTTTAACGTTTCTGTTACCAAATTACAAGGTTTAATTAACTATATTAATCATTGATTAATATTAATATTTGGTTACAAAACCATAAGTTACTTAGTTCTACTAATTAAAAATAAATATAAGAAACGTTCGATATACATATACAAAAAAAATTAAAAAATTTAGATGACATGTATACATAATATATAATTCGCATACTACATACAAACATATGCATATCAAATATATGATTATATTTTTTTTTTAATTTGGATGTTCATGGATACAAAACCCAAGAGGACCTTATAGATTAATTAAATAAGAGAGTAGTATTTTCTCAACAATTAACCAACACTCCTCCGAAACTATATGCACATCCATACATGTAATTGTACGGATCCATTTTCGTTTTAAAAAAATAAAATAAAACAAAGATTGTAAGTTTACATATAAAACAAGCATTCTCAAAAATATTAGTTTACAAGTTTTGTTCAAATATCATTTAGGAAAATGTCATGTATCGAAAAAGAAACATCTTTCATATATATATATATATATATATATATATATATATATATATATATATATATATATATATATATATATATATATATATATATATATATATATATATATATATATATATATATATATATTCACTTAAATGAAACATATTACTCCTTACATAATTTATATGTACCTTTATATAAAATTGCAAACTAGTACATGATCATGATATATCAAAACGAGTATTTGCAATCAAACTAGTTTAGTGCTAGTATACAGTTTAGTAACTAATAAACATAGGCAAATCATGATCAATATCATATTATTAACAGTGCTAATTTTCTTAATAATTTGTTAACAACTAATGCAAAAACAACTAATAAACGAAAAAGAAAATTAGCATATAACCGAGAAATAAACTACATGCTCTTGATACCAATGTTGTAATTATTTAATTCGAGACGTACCCGAAAATATACGGCGGAAGCGGTTGGATCGAGGTTTAGATCACCGGTCGAGAAAACGATCACGAATGGAAGACTTTCAATTTTTCAGAACCTAATTCCTTTAATGATTTGCCAAGTACCATAAATTTTGTTTCTCTAATGTGTATCTTACACTCTTTTGCTTGTGCTATTTAACAACAAGGATGTGTACGTATATATTGGGCACAACATTATTTGATTACTTAAAATGTTCCATTAACTTCTAAGTTGCTCCATTAATGACCATTAATCATTCACATAATGGTCAATATGCTCCACCAAAATTAATGTACTCCACCAAAGAGTTAATGTGCTCCACCAAAGAGTTTGTGGCTGCACCAAAAAAATCATCTAATGATTTCCAACACATTTTGATTAATATATATATATATATATATATATATATATATATATATATATATATATATATATATATATATATATATATATATATATATATATGGGCAGGATCAATGGGGAAGTAACCAATCGGGGGGAAGCGGGGAAGCAAATTTTTTTTCGTTTTTTTTTGAAATTTTTTTCCGGTATCAAGATCACACGAAAATATGAACATTTAGAAAAGACACTTCGTGATGAATGTTATTATTTAGGCGGGAAAACGATCGACAAAAATAAAATTCAAGATAATATTGTTCGTGAACAATGTGAACGTTTTTTTTCTTCATGTTTTGTGAAGTAAAATTTAGCCCAATTTAGAGTTTAGGGTTTAGGGTTTAGGATTTGGTGTTTTGGGTTTATGGATCAAGATCACACGAAAATATGAACATTTAGAAAAGACACTTCGTGATATAGGCGGGAAAACGATCGACAAAAATAACATTCAAGATAATATTGTTCGTGAACAATGTGAACGTTTTTTTCTTCATGTTTTGTGAAGTAAAATTTAGCCCGATTTAGAGTTTAGGGTTTAGGGTTTGGTGTTTTGGGTTTATTCCATAAACCCAAAACACCAAACCCTAAACCCTAAACACTAAACTCTAAACCGTTTGTGTTAAAAACTCAATCTAAATCCTAAATCTAAACCCTAAATCAAACCCTAATATCTAAAACCTCAACATACGCTCAAAAAACACAATAATTGTTACTCCCTCCGTCCCAGATTAATTGTTCCCAGACAAAAAACACACAGTTTAAGAAATGTCATTATCACACTGTACTAGATGTTGTTAAGAAAGAAATTATTAAACTACTAGATGCAGGTTTAATTTATCCAATTTCTGATAGTCCATGGGTAAGCCCAGTTCAATGCGTACCTAAGAAGGGTGGCATGACTGTCATCACAAATGAAAAAAAATGAGCTTATTCCTACTAGGACTGTAACAGGATGGCGTGTTTGTATTGATTATAGAAAATTAAATGACGCCACCAGAAAAGATCACTTTCCCTTACCTTTTATTGATCAAATGTTGGAAAGATTAGCCGAAAACAGTTACTATTATTTTCTTGATGGTTTTTTCGGATATTTTCAAATTCCAATAGCACCCGAGGATCAAGAGAAAACCACGTTCATGTGCCCTTATGGTACTTTTGCTTACAAACGCATGCCATTTGATATTTGCAACGCCCCTGCAACCTTTCAAAGGTGCATGATGGAGATTTTTCACGACATGATAGAAGAATGCATGGAAGTTTTCATGGATGACTTTTCAGTCTTCGGTGATACATTTGAATCATGTCTAGTTAATCTTGAACGAATGCTTATTAGATGCGAACAATCAAATCTAGTACTTAATTGGGAGAAATGCCATTTCATGGTTAAAGAAGGCATCGTTCTTGGTCATAAAATCTCAAAGGAAGGAATTGAAGTGGATAGAGCTAAAGAAGATGTAATTGCTAAACTTTCATATTCCACCAATGTTAGAGGAGTTAGGAGTTTTCTAGGGCATGCCGGTTTTTACCGACGTTTCATAAAAGATATTTCTAAAATTGCCACTCCTATGAATAAACTCCTAGAAAAGGATGCTCCATTCATCTTTTCAGATGAATGTATCAAATCTTTTAATATTCTTAAAGAAAAACTCACTAATGCACCGATCATGATAACTCTAAATTGGAATCTACCGTTTGAACTTATGTGCGATGCAAGTGATTTTGCAATGGGAGCCGTTTTAGAACAAAGAATTGAGAAACGATTTCAACCTATATATTATGCTAGTAAGACGTTACAAGGAGCACAAACGAACTACACAACTACTGAAAAAGAACTCCTTGCTATTGTCTTTGCTTTTGACAAATTTCGTTCATATCTCGTTCTAGCTAAAACGGTGGTCTATACTGACCATTCTGCTCTTAGATACCTATTTTCGAAACAAGATGCCAAACCAAGATTAATCCGTTGGATCTTACTTTTACAAGAGTTCGATATTGAAATCCGAGACAAAAAGGGAGCAGAAAATCTCACCGCTGATCATCTTTCTCGTCTTGAAAATCCCGAATTAGAAGTTCTAAATGAATCGGCCATACAAGACAACTTTCCTGATGAATATCTATTGAAGATAGATTATAGTGAAATTCCATGGTTTGCAGACTATGCAAACTACTTAGTATGTGGATTCCTTGAAAAAGGATTGTCGTACCAAAAACGAAAGAAATTCTTTAGTGATATAAAACACTATTTCTGGGAAGATCCATATTTGTTTAAAAGTTGTCCCGATGGAATAATACGCTGATGTGTATTCGGAAATGAAGCATTTTGGGCTTTGAAGATATGTAATCTTGATTTACATGAAGCTGGACATCTACGATTAAGTCAATTAAACGAATTAGAAGAATTAAGACATGAAGCATATGAAAATTCGTTAATCTATAAGGAAAGAACGAAGAAATGGCATGATAAAAGAATCAGAAGTTCAAAAGAATTTAAAGAAGGAGACAGAGTTCTTCTTTTCAATTCACGATTCAAGCTATTTCCTGGAAAATTGAAATCAAGATGGTCTGGACCATTTATAGTCAAAAGAGTTTTCCCATACAGAACAATAGAATTAATAAATTCAAATGGGATTGAATTTAAAGTTAATGGTCACAGAGTTAAACATTACATACATGGTCCGATGGAAGTTGACAACGAAGTTAATCACAATTTCAACACCACATCTAACTAAGTGTGGGGAGGTTCGAATCTTTTTAGGGTAATATGTATTTCTGTTAGAGTTAGATTTTCTGTTTTCGTGTAGTGATGTCGAACGAGGTGTATATAAAATAGTTATTATTTTACTAGGAAAATACTATTAAATACGATACAATTTTACACAAGATATTTATTTATTTATAGAATGGATATACTTAAACCTTGCTACAACACTTATAGGCAGTGTACCTAATCGTACAGTAGTGTAGTTTTTAGTAAGTCCGGTTCGTTCCACAGGGAAATCTTTAAACAAAGCTCAACGCTATATTAGTTTACTTTTATAAAAATACAAATATATATATAGGTAATATTATTATTATAAAGGGGGGTTTTTACCGTTTAATGACCGGTTTGTCGATTTTAAAACTTTAGTCGCAGTTAAAACCTAATGTAAAATATAAAATAAATACAAGACTTTAAATTAAAGCGTAAAGTAAATAACGATAATGAAATTGCGAATAATAAAAATGCGATAAAATAAAATTGCGATAATTAAAAAGTACGATAATTAAAAGTGCGATTAAATAACAATAAATAAAAGTGCGATAATTAGAAGTGCAATTAAATGTAAAATAAAGGAAATAAAATATGAAATAAAAGAATTATGCTTATTTAAACTTCCGTAATCATGATGTTTGACGTGTTGATTTTAGTTTTATGCCCATGGGTTAATTGTCCTTTGTCCTGGATTATTCAATATGTCCGTCTGGTTTTTGTCCATAACAGTCCATCAGTCATAAATATAAATTGCAAGTGTCCTTGTCAAATTATTATTATACCCGAAGATAAATATTCCAACTAATTGGGGATTCGAATTGTAACAAGGTTTTAATACTTTGTTTAATGAATACACCAGGTTATCGACTGCGTGTAAACCAAGGTTTTACTACTTTGTTAACAATTACACCAATTACCCTTGAATGTAATTTCACCCCTGTTTTAATTATTCTAGTGGCTATTAATCCATTCCCGTGTCCGGTTAAATGAACGATTATTCGTACATATAAATACCCTGCCCATCGTGTCCGATCGAGTTTATATGGTAATTTATAGGGACGCCCAATTGTAAATCTTTATATTAACATTAACAAACTTTCATTTAGTTAAACAAATATAAAGCCCATTATTAGCCCATAGTCTAATTTCCACAAGTGTCGTTCTTTTGTCCAAACCCCAATTATGGTACAAAGCCCAATTACCCAATTTTAGTAATTAGCCCAACATCATGATTACTTCGTTTTAAATAAGCATAATAATAACTTAGCTACGAGACATTAATATAAAAAGGTTGAACATAACTTACAATGATTAAAAATAGCGTAGCGTTACACGGACAGAATTTCGACTTACACCCTTACAACATTCGCTAACATACCCTTATTATTAGAATTATAATTAAAATTAAAATATAAATTATAAATATAAATATATTTACGTATGAAGAGGAAGAGAAAAAGATGATAAATTTGATCAGAATTCGGTTGGCTTTATAGCCAGAAGTGAAATTTGAGGCTCCGCGACTCGCGGCAAAATGGCCTTAAAACTCCGCGAGTCGCGGAGAGGTATTTACAGCTCACACCCTTGGAGTTTCTGGCTGCCGACGGTTTTTAATATATATATATAATATATATATAATTAATATAATTAATTATATATTATATTATATTTATATATATAGTTAACTTGTAATTTTTAGTCCGTTGCGTCGAGCGTTAAAAGTTGACTCTGGTCCCGGTTCCGGATTTTCGAACGTCCTCGCGTACAATTTAATATCTTGTACTTTGCGTTTTGAATCTTGTACTCTTGTGATTTCGAGACGTTTCTTATCAATAATTGGAACCCTTTTGATTGTCTTTTGTTCTTTTGAGCTTTTTGGTCGTTTGCGTCTTCAATTCGTCGAATCTGTCTTTTGTCTTCACCTTTTATTATTTAAACGAATATCACTTGTAAATAGAACAATTGCAACTAAAAGCTTATCTTTCTTGAGGAATAATGCTATGAAATATATGTTTGTTTTTAGCATTATCAAATATTCCCACACTTGAGCGTTGCTTGTCCTCAAGCAATATTGTCTTGAAATACTAGAATCACTTCTTTATTTTTCACACTTTGTACATCAGTGATTTCTATACGGCGGTATAAACAATGGTAGTAACGATATGGTTTACAGTCCCACATGACTATAAAAATTTAGATCCATTAAGGAAATTGGATCTTTATGAAAACATTTGATCTTTTGAAAATTAAATCTAGTTTTTACCCTAGATAAGTTTTCCGGAATAACCCTTTACCGGTGTTTGCAAAATATTTGTGGGTTTGGTGGGTTTCAGATTTGAAAATTTTAGCTCAAAACTTGCGGTTTTGTGTCACCCACTTGCTAACCTTGTATTTGGAAAGCAACACGTCCAGTTTACTTGTTCCGTATATTACCTTTCGGTAAACTACCGTCCGGTTGTAAAGGAAAGCGTTGAACAAGCAACTGTTAAGGCAATGTCCCGTGACATGCTTTTGATTATGGTCTATAACGTGTCGGACGCAATTACTATCCTTGGTAGGAGCAATAGTAAAGCTCACCCTTATAATTTTTTGGTCTGGCACAAGGTCCTGTCTTTGACCATGCTATGCAACCACCGTTCTTACGGTTGACACCCGATTTAGTTCAGGTGACCTAATGAATTCCAGGTGAATTCCTAGGATTTTACGTTCAATGGTAATGAACGCATTGAAATTAGGGTTTTCAGAAAACAAATCGGTTTGTATTTTTGATCAAAATGTTTTCTCGTTCAAGCTCGAGTTTAGATATCATCGAATTCCATGAGTTTGAATTCTCAATCTTTAAGGTCAATCTCTAGGATTGAGTAATATCAGTCTTAAAAGCTGATTTTTAATCTTTAAGGAGATTATCCTTTCTGGGGATCTGATTCATTAGTCTTATCCAGCTAATTTGCATGGTGCCCCCCCATTGTACGAGATAAATCCTTCTCATGGTTAGGATAAATCTGACCACTTGGCGACCCTGTTTAATGCTGAGGTCCGTGGATTTCCTGCTGATTTTAGTGATGACTTTTCTAGATTTTTCGTCAACCTACAGCTGGTCTGAACGACAACTTCATGACCTAAATCAAGAAGCGCGTTTCTTTTTCGGAAGACTTTACTTCCTTTTAATGATGGAATTGATTCATCGTGTAGATCCATCTCTTCTTTTCTTTCATCGGGTAAAACAGTTTAGTTTAGTCCAAAGCAAAAGTATTTTCAGTTATTTGTTACAAATATATGTGGCATATGTTTAAAATAACTTGGTAAATTTTCCCACACTTGGCTTTTTATTTTTCTTTTTATCGTCCTCTATTCCATTTTAAATGAATTTTAACATTTTAGTTTGTTTCTCAATTTATGTCCTTTCCGAGGTAACAATAATTTCGGTGTTAAAACCTAGTTTTATCGTTCATAAATATGTATAAACATGATTTTAATTCATTTAATTGAAAATTTTGTAAAATTTTACTAGAATTGGGTAGTCAGTATATAAGACTAGGGCTGTTCTTTTTTATCAGAGAGCACTAGATTCTAATACAACTACTGCTTTACTAGTATTTTTAATGGTAACCAAGTGTTTAATATAAAAATTTTAAAATCCGAAAGAATTTAATCCCTTCCCACACTTAAGATCTTGCAATGCCCTCATTTGCAAGAAATCAGTAACAAATTATATTATTGAGGGTGATTTGTGTGAAAATGATTAAATTTTTACCAAAGTTTCCAAATATATTGGCGTTTGTTTGCTGAATGATAAATGGTGCACATCATTTGTTCATTCCGTCTTGTTGTTATTTCACATATATTTTGCATCTTGTCGTCAAAATTAGTTGCTTTTGCTGAACTTAATGCCAGTCTTTGAAAATGCGTTGTTTTACCCTGTTGTGTACATAAGATAAACTGCAAACATATATACATATTTTTGAAGTTTGGTTTATTACCCCACATTCAAAAATTATTAAAATCTAAGAATAAAAGTTAGATAATTATAAAAATGATTACAATATTAACTAAAGTATTAAACATATCAATAATTACAAATTACAAAATAAAAACAAAATAAGTAAACTAAGGATGATATTGGTACCAATAGGGGTTCCACGCATAACCATAAGTGCTATAGAATGCTTCGGCAGGGTCATACGTAGGATATGGTGGCTGCATCTCTATCGACCAAGGAGGGAAGACGGGTTTCGGTGTAGGAATATAGTTTCTACCTATATGTTGGCAATGCGCTATGATCTGGTTCTGATGAACTTGCCAATCTTCAAATGCTCTCTGTCTAGCATTTTCGTATTCCTGAGAAGCTATAAACCTATGCATTTCTTGCATCTCATTCCCCCCTCCTACATTACCTTGTTCCTGGTTTCTCTCTACCTGTGGATGTCTACCATTGTATCGTACTGCGGCGTTATTTCGCCGCTTCAAAACTTTCGCACCATGGTATACATTTAAACCTATAGTGTCGCGGGGTTCCGGCTCTTCTACTAATAATCCCCCCCGACTTATATCCACACCGAGATATTCACCAATCAAAGTAATAAAAATACCACCTCCTATTATGCTATGTGGACGCATCCCCCGAACCATAGCTGATAAATAATAACCCACACAATATGGTATACTTACAGCGCTGTGTGGGTCTCGAATACACATATGGTAAAACAAATCTTGTTCATTTACCTTTTCTTTGTTTTTACCCCTTTGTGTAATCGAATTAGCTAAAAACCTATGTATTACTCTTAATTCGGCTCTATCTATATCCAAATAAGAGTAGTTTCCTCCTTTAAAACGGTGATGGCTTGTCATTTGACTCCACACACCGTGTGTATCAAAATTTTCATCTATTTTCCTACCGTTTAGTATCAATCCTCTACAATCGGCAGACGCTAATTCCTCAGGCGTATATATACGTAAAGCCTGAGCCATGTCTAGTAAAGACATGTGGCGCATCGAACCGCCTAACAAAAATCTAATAAAAGAACGATCGGTTAAACTAGCTACCCGATCATTCAACTCTATACTACATATCAACTCTTCACACCATACTTTATATACAGGTCTGCGTATGGTGAATAAACATATCCAGTCATTAAAAGAAGAATTACCATACCTCTGTACCAGTAATTCCCTAATTGGCCCGGCCAATTCTACAGCTTCCAAGGGTCCCCATTCTATGACCCTCGGTACCTCAACAACCTTAGAGTGAAGAGTATGCAAACCCCGTTGATATTTTGGATAATCTATCCAAAGTCTGTCAAATCGCAGGTTCGGGTGCAACTGTTCCAAGTGCATATCTGAAAAGGTCATGACTGGATGAGGTACATCCTGCTTGTAGTAGTTATCTACCTCCTGTTGTTCCAAGTTCTCAGCAGGAGCATGGCGGGCTTGGGATGAAGATTCACCCCTTTCATTCTGCAAAACACATCAAACACAAATTTTGTGCATCCAAATATGCATTAGTGTCAGCAAAATCATCAATCAAAATAATTACAATGACATTATCAATTTATATCAAACTTAAGCTTATTTTCACATTTTTATCAAATCTACACTTTTTCAAATAAGCATATACGAAAATTTTTGCCAAGTTCATAAGCATTCAACTCAAATAATATGTCAAAATAATCATTACTAGCAAATAAACAAGTCTCAAATGGCATTATCTTTCAAAAATCAAGTTCATGAATTTTGGACTTGAAAAAGTCCACTTTAATTCTCAAAATCATGTTTAGGCTCAAAGTTTGGATCATTTAACTACCTAGACATGTTACACTACTCAATTTAGCAACAATTCATGACAAAAATCGGCCATAACCTGTTTATATCAAAAAGCCCCAAATTGCTCAAGAACACAAACCCTAGATTATTCAAAATTTGAAGTTTAAGGCTTCTAATCATGTTAAACAGCATCAATCTAGGTTATACAAGCATAATACATAAACAATTTAAGTCTAATTACACTAAAAAGCATCAAAATCAAATTGGGAAAAAATAGCTCAAGAACACTAAAATTCGAATTAAATGGTGTTTAGGTGTAGAAATTTACCGTTTTTCTTGAGTAGTTCTTAGATATCATCCTTCTCAACATGATTTTAGCAAAAAATTTGGTGATTAACGGTTAAAAATTGAGATTTTTGGGGGTGATTTTCGGGTTTTTTCGCAGTGTTTTTTCGAGCTGTATGTGTGTTTTTGTGTGGGTTGAGTGAACTGATCGTGCAGCTTGTTATATTTTTTTTTTCTGTAATTTTGTCCCTCCGCGAGTCGCGGAGTTTTGCACTTCAAACTCCGCGAGTCGCGGAGTTTGCCATTTTTTTTTTTTTTTTTTTTTATAATCTTTAACTTATAAAATAATTAAGAAATTAATTTTAAAATTTTGTTTCCCTTGTTATTTAGGACGAGGTCGTTTCGGATCGATGTCCTAGTCCGTCCCTCGACAAAATTTTAAAATTTGTCTTTTTGTAGCGATTGTTTTAAAAGCTAAGATTTTTGGGTTTTTTCAATGTTTTTGGCATACTTTAAATTAATAAGATTAAAAATAATGATAATAAAAGTTCTCGTCCCTCCCTCGGGTAAAGCAATTTCGGTTCAAAGACCTAGTCTTCAACTTACGACGAATTTTAAAAATCATATTTTTAACTTAATGAGATAAAGTAAATTTTTGTTTTTAAATTCACACAACTTAAATATAAAATTCAAAATTAAAAATTAAAAATTCACACCAAACTTAAAATTTGAAATGCATAAAATTAAAATTTCATATTTTAAAAATTAAAAATTCAAACCAAACTTAATTTAAAAATTCATATTATAAATTCACACCAAACTTATATTAATTTTTCAAATATTTACAATTTTTAAATATATTGTTTTTACAAAGTTTACAATATTAATTTAAGATTTAAATATTAATTTTAAAAATAAAATTAAAAATCTTTTTGTCTTTTTATCCCACTTTAATCAATCAAATATTATCAAAAATATGCGCCCCTCTTTTCGGTAAAGTAATTTCGGTTCCAAGACCTAATTTAACTCATGACGAATTTTTGAAATATTTTGGGTTGATTGATTAAAGATATTTATACCTTAAGAATAAACGTTAAATTTCGCAGTGATGTAATAAATTTTTGAAGGATATCAATAATTTCGGTCGCCAAACCTAATTTTATTTAATATCAATTTAATACTTTTTAGCGAACAAATTAGCGTTTATTATCAAAAGGTTAAAAATAAAAATAAAAATAAAAACTGTACAGATATACCTGTGAAATAGATTTCTTAGTTATATGATCTATTATATTCATAAGATAGTCGATTTAATTGGTTTTCCATGGCTGCATAGGCGTAACCTCGAGCATTCATTGTCTTTTCTTCTAAACATATGAACGGTCCGTCTCTGCATAAAGTAACAAATTCGGTATTTGAATAAGTTTGATTATTTGAACATTTACCTCCATGGGACCATTTTCCGCATTTGTGACATCGTTCTAGGTGTCGTGCTCTTCTTTTCGCTGCGGATTTTGATTTTCCTTTACCAAATTGTAACTTATTATCTTCGCATCTGGATCCTTTTCTAACTCCGTCCATTCTTTCTCTGATTACTGATACTATTTCACTCGGTAGTATGTCATTATTTCTTTTAGTGATCAAAGCGTGTAGCATTAGACCATGGTTTAATTCACAGGCAGTCTTCATTTCGTAAAAACCTAAAAAAATAAAAATTCAGAATGGGGGGAGAAGACTAGTTCTTTAGGGTCTGCTAGGGAAAGACCATACGTGTTCCATTTTCGAGAACTACACGAAAACAGACAATCTAACTCTAACAGAAATACATATTATCCTTTAAAGATTTGATTCTCCCCACACTTAGTTAGCTGTGGTGTCGAAATTGTGATTAACTTCGTTGTCGACTTCCATCGGACCATGTATGTAATGTTTAACTCTGTGACCATTAACTTTAAATTCAATCCCATTTGAATTTATCAATTCTATCGTTCCGTATGGGAAAACTCTTTTGACTATGAATGGTCCAGACCATCTTGATTTCAATTTTCCAGGAAATAGCTTGAATCGTGAATTGAAAAGAAGAACTCTGTCTCCTTCTTTAAATTCTTTTGAATTTCTGATTCTTTTATCATGCCATTTCTTCGTTCTTTCTTTATAGATTAACGAATTTTCGTATGCTTCATGTCTTAATTCTTCTAATTCGTTTAGTTGACTTAATCGTAGACGTCCGGCTTCATGTAAATCAAGATTACATGTCTTCAAGGCCCAAAATGCTTTGTGTTCAATTTCTACTGGAAGATGACATGCTTTTCCATAAACAAGTCTAAAAGGTGTGGTTCCAATTGGAGTTTTGTAGGCTGTTCTAAAAGCCCAGAGTGCATCCTCCAATTTAATGGACCATTCCTTCGGATTTGATCCTACGGTTTTTTCTAGAATACGTTTTAAAGCTCGGTTGGTATTTTCAACTTGTCCACTTGTTTGTGGATGATATGCGGTGGAGATTTTATGAGTTACTCCATATCTTTTAAGAACTTTCTCAAGTTGATTATTACAGAAATGAGTACCCCGATCACTTATTAAAGCTTTCGGTGTTCCAAACCTTGCAAAAAGACGTTTTAAAAAGTTGACTACAACTCGTGCATCATTAGTTGGGAGAGCTTGTGCTTCCGCCCATTTAGATACATAATCAATGGCTACGAGTATATATAGATTATTATGAGATTTTGGAAATGGACCCATAAAGTCAATACCCCAAATGTCAAATACTTCACATACTTGGATGACATTTTGTGGCATTTCATCACGTTGACTTATTCTTCCGGCCCTTTGACATGCATCACAGGATTTGCAAAGAAGGTGTGCGTCTTTGTAAATTGTAGGCCAATAGAATCCAGCTTCATAAACTTTTCTTGCTGTTAGTTGAGGCCCATAATGCCCTCCTGTTGGTCCTGTGTGACAATGGTTTAAAATTTTACTAGCTTCATCTCCAAATACACATCGGCGTATTATTCCATCGGGACAACTTTTAAACAGATGTGGATCTTCCCAGAAATAGTGTTTTATATCACTGAAGAATTTCTTTCGTCTTTGGTACGATAATCCTTTTTCAAGGAATCCACATACTAAATAATTTGCATAGTCTGCAAACCATGGGATTTCTTTATAATCTATCTTCAATAGATATTCATCAGGAAAGTTGTCTTGTATGGCCGATTCATTCAGAACTTCTAACTCAGGATTTTCAAGACGGGAAAGATGATCAGCGGCGAGATTTTCTGCTCCTTTTTTATCTCGGATTTCAATATCAAACTCTTGTAAGAGTAAGATCCAACGGATTAATCTTGGTTTAGCATCTTGTTTTGAAAATAGGTATCTAAGAGCAGAATGGTCGGTATAGACCACCGTTTTTGCTAGAACGAGATATGATCGAAATTTGTCAAAAGCAAAGACAATAGCAAGGAGTTCTTTTTCAGTAGTTGTATAGTTCGTTTGTGCTCCTTGTAATGTCTTACTAGCATAATATATAGGTTGAAATCGTTTTTCAATCCTTTGTCCTAAAACGGCTCCCATTGCAAAATCACTTGCATCGCACATTAGTTCAAATGGTAGATTCCAATTTGGTGTTATCATGATCGGCGCATTAGTGAGTTTTTCTTTAAGAATATTAAAAGATTTGATACATTCATCTGAAAAGATGAATGGCGCATCCTTTTCTAGGAGTTTATTCATAGGAGTGGCAATTTTAGAAAAATCTTTTATGAAACGTCGGTAAAAACCGGCATGCCCTAGAAAACTCCTAACTCCTCTAACATTTGTGGGATGTGGAAGTTTAGCAATTACATCTACTTTAGCTCTATCCACTTCAATTCCTTCTTTTGAAATTTTATGTCCAAGAACGATGCCTTCTTTAACCATGAAATGGCATTTCTCCCAATTAAGTACTAGATTTGATTTTTCGCATCTAATTAGCATTCGTTCCAGATTAACTATACATGATTTAAATGTATCACCGAAGACTGAAAAGTCATCCATGAATACTTCCATGCATTCTTCTATCATGTCGTGAAAAATCGCCATCATACACCTTTGAAAGGTTGCAGGGGCGTTACAAAGTCCAAATGGCATGCGTTTGTAAGCAAAAGTACCATAAGGGCACGTGAATGTGGTTTTCTCTTGATCTTCGAGTGCTATTGGAATTTGAAAATATCCGGAAAATCCATCTAGAAAACAATAGTAACTATTTCCGGCTAATCTTTCCAACATTTGATCTATGAAAGGTAAGGGAAAGTGATCCTTTCTGGTGGCGTCATTTAATTTTCTATAATCAATACATACACGCCATCCTGTTACAGTCCTAGTAGGAATAAGCTCATTTTTCTCATTTGTAATGACAGTCATGCCACCCTTCTTAGGCACGCATTGAACTGGGCTTACCCATGGACTATCAGAGATTGGATATATCAAACCTGCATCTAGCAGTTTAATAATCTCTTTCTTAACTACATCTTGCATATTAGGATTTAGTCTTCGTTGGCGTTGCACATACGTTTTATGACCTTCTTCCATAAGGATTTTATGTGTGCAATACGAAGGACTTATTCCTTTAATATCATGAATCTTCCATGCAATGGCTGGTTTATGAGCTTTCAACACAGAAATGAGTTGTGATTTCTCATTTTCAGTAAGAGAAGACGATATTATTACAGGTAATTCAGATTCACCATGTAAATAAGCGTATTCCAAATGGTTTGGAAGTGGCTTTAACTCTAATTTCGGAGGTTCTTCTATCGATGATTTATATCGATATCTATCTTCTTCTTTTAGCATTTGAATTTCTTCTGTTGTTGGTTCATATCCATTAGCTATAAGTGTAGCTAACATTTCAGCTTCATCAATTGGTTCATTTCCTTCTCCTAAAGAACATTCTCCTGTTCCTTGTAATTCTGGAAATTCTTCTAATAATTCTGCATGTGCATCTAAAGTTTGAATATAATAACATGTATCATCTGCAGATTGTGGTTGTTGCATGGCTCTATCAACTGAAAAGGTAACACTCTCATCCTCTATACTTAGGGTCAGTTTCTTACCGAACACGTCTATCATTGCTTTAGCCGTGTTTAAGAATGGTCTTCCTAATATGAGAGGAACTTGAGAATCTTCTTCCATGTCCAAAACAACAAAATCTACTGGAAATACTAAAGTACCAACTTTAACTAGCATGTTCTCCATTATCCCTCTAGGATATTTTATTGATCTATCGGCTAGTTGTATGCTTATTCTGGTTGGTTTCAATTCTCCAAGGTCTAGTTTAGCGTATAGTGAATACGGCATTAGATTTATACTAGCACCTAAATCAGCCAATGCTTCTATTGAACTAAGGCTACCCAGAAAACATGGAATTGTGAAACTTCCTGGATCAGATAGTTTTTCTGGTATCTTATTCAACAGCACTGCTGAACAATTAGCATTCATAGTAACAGCCGAGAGTTCTTCCATTTTCTTTCTATTCGTGATTAGATCTTTCAAGAATTTAGCATACCTTGGCATTCCTGAAATCACATCAATGAAAGGAAGATTTACATTTATCTGTTTAAACATATCCAAGAATTTGGATTGCTCGGCTTCAAGTTTTTCTTTCTTCATTTTACTCGGGTAAGGAAGTGGTGGTTGGTAGGGTTTAACATAAGGTTTATCTTTAGATGTGTTATCTTCATTAACCTTTTCAACTACCGGTTCTTTTTCCTTATCTTGATCAGGTTGTGGTTCTTGTGGAGTAGGAATAGTTTCATCAGAAGTTACAGGTATTTCAGGTGGTTTAAGTGTTGTACCACTTCTTGTGGTAATAGCTTTAGCTGTTTCATTCCGGGGGTTAGCATTTGTATCGCTAGGTAGACTTCCCGGTTTTCTTTCACCTATTAACCTTGCTAGGTTACTTACTTCTTGTTCCAGATTTTGAATAGAAGCTTGTTGATTTCTAAATGCTTGAGCATTTTGTTCATTTGTTTGTTTTTGAGATGTGAAAAACTGCGTTTGAGTTTCAACTAGCTTCGTCATCATATCTTCTAAATTCGGCTTTTTATCATCGGTTTGTTGTGGTGGTTTGTTTTGAAAATTCGGTCTTTGCTGATTGTAAGTATTATTGGATACTTGTTGATTGCTAGGACCTTGTTGGTTGTTGTATGGAATATTTCGGTTATAATTCTGGTTTTGATTATAAATCGGTCTTGGCGGTTGATAATTATTCTGATAATTATTTCCAGGCCTTTGGTTTATGTATGAAATATTCTCTCTTTGTTCCATTGTTAATTCAATACTGAGACAATCTTTTGTCAAATGTGGTCCTCCACACTGCTCACAACTAATTCGTATAGCATGAATATCTTTAGTCATCTTTTCCATTCGTCTCTCGAAAGCATCTATCTTTGCGGAAATGGAATCTAAGTCATGGCTAGAATCGGCTCTAGCTGCTTTAGATGATCTAATGATATCTTTTTCTTGGTGCCACTCATGTGAGTGGGAAGCAGTATTATCAATAATTTTGTAAGCATCAGTTTCGGTTTTCTTCATAATCGAACCACCAGCTGCTATATCTATATCTTTCCTTGTAGTGATGTCGCATCCTTGGTAGAATATTTGTACTATTTGACAGGTGTCTAAACCATGTTGCGGACATCCTCTTAACAACTTTCCATATCTTGTCCACGCCTCATATAGAGTTTCATTTGGCTTTTGTGTGAACGTAACAATTTCTGCTTGAAGTCTTACGGCTTTAGATGCAGGAAAAAATTGTTTAAGAAATTTGTCAATTAAAACATCCCATGTATCAATCGCCCCTTCAGGTAACGATTCCAACCAATCTTTGGCTTCTCCCTTTAAAGTCCAGGGAAATAACATGAGATATATTTGTTCATCCTCCACTTCTCGTATTTTAAATAGTGTGCAGATCCTATTAAAGGTACGTAGATGTTCATTTGGATCTTCCTTCGGCGCACCACTAAATTGGCATTGATTAGTCACCATGTGTAAAATTTGTCCTTTGATTTCATAATCTGGCGCATTAATGTCTGGATGAGTAATTGCGTGACCTTGGCCAGTGCGTTTAGCTCTCATTCGGTCTTCCATACTTAAAGGTTCCAGATTCTCCATAATTGAATTTGTTGAATCGGTATCACTGAATGATTCTGATTTAATAGTTCGTTCCTCAACAATCTCTGTTTGAATGATTGGTGGTTCCGGAGGAAAGTTTAATGGTTCAGGATCTATGAACCGTTCCTGAATATTTTCTGGATTCTCAATTGTGAGGTTGGGTTCAAAAAATGGATTATCGGAAATTTGAACTGAAGTACTTGGTCGACTGGATGACGATTCTAAAGAAAAATCAACGGCGGTTATATTTGTTAAACGATGTCTTGATCGAGTTACAGGTGGTGAACGTACAAAAGGTGATGAACGTCTTGCTCGGTGCATTCACAGAATATCCTATTAGTTTTTAAAAGGAAAGAAAAATTATAATAAGTTATCCAATCAATAGACTTTTCTGATTTTGCCCACGTTTCGAATAGCCAAAAGATGCAGCAGAGGGGCAGGATTCGTTTGGTCTCAATATAATTGAGGACTGTTTGGCTCCAATAACCCGGTCCACGTACAAATCCAACTATTACTACGAACCAGAAAATTTTGATGTCTATCAATTTAACCACTTAAAATAAATTTTCGTAATTTTAAGAAATTTAGAGAAGAAGTAGAAAAAAATCTAAGTCCTAAAAACTAGAATGGCGAGAAATAAGAGAGAAAAAGAGTTTGTCGATAAAGGTTGAAAAAGAAAAAATGGTTGAAAAATAAAAGGTGACGGAAAAATAAAAGAAACTTATAAAAACTTAAAAATACTTAACTAATTTAACCTTATTACTACAACTAACTTAAAATTATAATCGCAAATTGAAATTACTAATTGGAATGATAATTGATACATAGTAAAAGGTCTAAAAATATTAAAGCTTACAAGGAAAAACTAAATCCCAAATGAAAATAACTTAAAAAGAAACTAAAACTTAAAAAGGCGTCGCAAAATTCTAAAGCACCTAAATCTTAGTCTAAAGAAAAAGCACTTAAGGAATTCTACGGCAAAGCCTAAAAATCTAGGAGTAAAAATAATTATAGCAAAAACTAAGTTTAAAATTAAATATGAGCTAAAAAAATACAAATATTACGCTACAACGATTAAAAAGGGACAAAATATAAAAATATACAAAAAGTTGTAAAAAGTACAATTTTTATAAAAAATATTATTTTTATATTATTTATTTAATAAAACTACTAATTTTATAATTTTAATAAAACTTATTTATACTAAATACATTAAATTAAATAAAAATAAAACTTAAAACTAATAATAATAATAATAATAATAATAATAAGGTTTAAATAATAATAATAAATAATAACCCGTAATTAATGCGGTTTTAGGGTTTTTGTCCGTGTGTCAGAAGGTCTCCGCGAGTCGCGGCAAATAAAGAAGAAATCCCCGCGAGTCGCGGGGTTCAGGAATTCAGTTGACAGGTTTCACTTTTTACGCGTTTTTCTTTATTTTTTTTTTTTTTTATTTTATGTTTTCTGTTTTTTTTTTTAATTAAATAAAAGATATTAAAATTAAAACTTATATTTTTATAAACTATAATAAAAATAAAGAAACTTATAAAACTTAAATATTTAACAAAATCCTAAAAATACTTATATTTTTGTTTTTCTTTTTATATTTTTGAATATTTAAAACGTATTTTTACAAAAGCGAATTTTTAATAAAAGTAGATAAAAATCTTTTTTTTTTATATTAGCGTTGCGCTTCCGGCTTTTAAATGTTAAATCCCCGGCAGCGGCGCCAAAAATACTTGATGTCGAACGAGGTGTATATAAAATAGTTATTATTTTACTAGGAAAATACTATTAAATACGATACAATTTTACACAAGATATTTATTTATTTATAGAATGGATATACTTAAACCTTGCTACAACACTTATAGGCAGTGTACCTAATCGTACAGTAGTGTAGTTTTTAGTAAGTCCGGTTCGTTCCACAGGGAAAT
Source organism: Rutidosis leptorrhynchoides (assembly GCF_046630445.1). Lineage (NCBI taxonomy): Eukaryota > Viridiplantae > Streptophyta > Magnoliopsida > Asterales > Asteraceae > Rutidosis > Rutidosis leptorrhynchoides. The sequence goes on from NC_092339.1 coordinate 259,775,344, forward strand.
CTTTAAACAAAGCTCAACGCTATATTAGTTTACTTTTATAAAAATACAAATATATATATAGGTAATATTATTATTATAAAGGGGGGTTTTTACCGTTTAATGACCGGTTTGTCGATTTTAAAACTTTAGTCGCAGTTAAAACCTAATGTAAAATATAAAATAAATACAAGACTTTAAATTAAAGCGTAAAGTAAATAACGATAATGAAATTGCGAATAATAAAAATGCGATAAAATAAAATTGCGATAATTAAAAAGTACGATAATTAAAAGTGCGATTAAATAACAATAAATAAAAGTGCGATAATTAGAAGTGCAATTAAATGTAAAATAAAGGAAATAAAATATGAAATAAAAGAATTATGCTTATTTAAACTTCCGTAATCATGATGTTTGACGTGTTGATTTTAGTTTTATGCCCATGGGTTAATTGTCCTTTGTCCTGGATTATTCAATATGTCCGTCTGGTTTTTGTCCATAACAGTCCATCAGTCATAAATATAAATTGCAAGTGTCCTTGTCAAATTATTATTATACCCGAAGATAAATATTCCAACTAATTGGGGATTCGAATTGTAACAAGGTTTTAATACTTTGTTTAATGAATACACCAGGTTATCGACTGCGTGTAAACCAAGGTTTTACTACTTTGTTAACAATTACACCAATTACCCTTGAATGTAATTTCACCCCTGTTTTAATTATTCTAGTGGCTATTAATCCATTCCCGTGTCCGGTTAAATGAACGATTATTCGTACATATAAATACCCTGCCCATCGTGTCCGATCGAGTTTATATGGTAATTTATAGGGACGCCCAATTGTAAATCTTTATATTAACATTAACAAACTTTCATTTAGTTAAACAAATATAAAGCCCATTATTAGCCCATAGTCTAATTTCCACAAGTGTCGTTCTTTTGTCCAAACCCCAATTATGGTACAAAGCCCAATTACCCAATTTTAGTAATTAGCCCAACATCATGATTACTTCGTTTTAAATAAGCATAATAATAACTTAGCTACGAGACATTAATATAAAAAGGTTGAACATAACTTACAATGATTAAAAATAGCGTAGCGTTACACGGACAGAATTTCGACTTACACCCTTACAACATTCGCTAACATACCCTTATTATTAGAATTATAATTAAAATTAAAATATAAATTATAAATATAAATATATTTACGTATGAAGAGGAAGAGAAAAAGATGATAAATTTGATCAGAATTCGGTTGGCTTTATAGCCAGAAGTGAAATTTGAGGCTCCGCGACTCGCGGCAAAATGGCCTTAAAACTCCGCGAGTCGCGGAGAGGTATTTACAGCTCACACCCTTGGAGTTTCTGGCTGCCGACGGTTTTTAATATATATATATAATATATATATAATTAATATAATTAATTATATATTATATTATATTTATATATATAGTTAACTTGTAATTTTTAGTCCGTTGCGTCGAGCGTTAAAAGTTGACTCTGGTCCCGGTTCCGGATTTTCGAACGTCCTCGCGTACAATTTAATATCTTGTACTTTGCGTTTTGAATCTTGTACTCTTGTGATTTCGAGACGTTTCTTATCAATAATTGGAACCCTTTTGATTGTCTTTTGTTCTTTTGAGCTTTTTGGTCGTTTGCGTCTTCAATTCGTCGAATCTGTCTTTTGTCTTCACCTTTTATTATTTAAACGAATATCACTTGTAAATAGAACAATTGCAACTAAAAGCTTATCTTTCTTGAGGAATAATGCTATGAAATATATGTTTGTTTTTAGCATTATCATGTAGTTCTCAAAAATGGAACCCGAATGGTCTTTTCCTAGCAGACCCTAAAGAACTAGTCTTCTCCCCCCATTCTGAATTTTTATTTTTTTTTAGGTTTTTACGAAATGAAGACTTCCTGTGAACTAAACCATGGTCTAATGCTACACGCTTTGATCACTAAACGTAATAATGACACCCTTCCAAGTGAATTGGTATCATTAATCAGAGGTAAATTGGACGGAGTAAGAAAAGAATCGAGAAACGAAAATAATAAGTTACAATTTGGTAAAGGAAAATCAAAATCCGCAGCGAAAAGGAGAGCTCGACACCTTGAAAGATGTCACAAATGTGGAAAATGGTCACACGAAGGTAAATGTTCAAATAATCAAACCAATTCAAACACCGAATTTGTTACTTTATGCAGAGATGGACCGTTCATATGTTTAGAAGAAAAAATGTTGAATGCTCGTGGTTAAGCCTATGTAGCTATGGAAAACCAATTAGTCCGACTATCTTATGAGTGGGCTAGAGCATATCACTAAGAAATCTATTTCACAGGTAAGTATGTACAGTTTTTATTTTTTATTTTTATTTTTTTAACCTTTTGATAATAAACGCTAAATCGTTCGCTATAAAGTATTAAATTGGTATTCGATAAAATTAGGTCTTGCGATCGAAATTATTGATATCATACGAAAATTTATTACATCACTGCAAAATTTACCGTTTATTCTTAAGGTATAAATATCTTTAATCAATCAACCCAAAATATTTCAAACATTCGTCATGAGTTAAACTAGGTTATGAAACCGAAATTACTTTACCGAAAAGAGGGGCACATATTTTTGATAATATTTGATTGATTAAAGTGGGATAAAAGCCAAAAAGATTTTTAATTTTATTTTTACTTTGTTTTTAAAATTAATATATAAATATTAAATTGATATTTTAAACTTTTTAAAATCAATATATTTAAGTTTGTAAATATTTGGAAAATTAATATTTTTAATATAAGTTTGTATGTATAAAACCAAAAATATAATATAAGTTTAGTGTGAATTTTTAAATTTTATTAATATGAATTTTTAAAGTTATGCATTTTTAAATTTAAGTTTGGTGTGAATTTAAAAACAAAAATGTACTTTATTTTGTTAAGTTAAAAATATGGTTTTTAAAATTCGTCGTGAGTTGAAGACTAGGTCGTTGAATCGAAATTGCTCTACCCAAGGGAGGGACGAGAACTTTTATTATCATTATTTTTAATCTTATTGACTTAAAGTACGCCAAAAACATTAAAAAAACCCAAAAATCTTTGCTTTTAAAACAACGTTTTAAAATGATGAAATTTTACAATTTTGTCGAGGGATGGACTAGGTTAACATACCGAAACAACCTCATCCTAAATAAAAAAGGAAAACAAAATTTTAAATTACTCCATAAATTATTTTATTATTAAAGGTTTTATATAAAAAAAAAACAACCGCACTCGCGGTACTTTGTGGGTACCCACATCCGCACTCGCGGAGGGTGCAAAACCTAGTCAGATAAACTGGTCGAACAGACTAGTTTCCACACCCCATCCCATTTTATTTTTTTTCTGCGAAAAATACACACAAACCACTCCCAATTTCGCGATTTTTCACCGATAAACATCGAATTTTTTGCTAAAATCATGTTGAGAAGGATGCTACCAAGAAGTTACTCAAGAAAATCGGTAATTTCTACATCTAAACACCATTTAATTCGGGTTATTAGTGTTCTTGAACAAAAATATTCATAATTTGATTTTGATGATTTCTAGTGTAATTGTGTTTGAATTGATTGTATATTGTGCTTGTATAACCTAGATTGATGCTATTTAACATGATTAGAAGCCTTAAACTTCAAATTTTGAGTAATCTAGGGTTTGTGTTCTTGAACAAAATTGGAGCTTTTTGATATAAACGGGTTATGGCCGAATTTTGTTGTTAGTCTATACTAAATTAAGTAGTGTAACATGTTTAGGTTGCTAAATGATCAAAACTTTTATCCTAAACATGATTTTCAAGAATTAAAGTGGACTTTTTAAGTCAAAAATGCATGAACTCAATTTAATTGATATGAATGCCAATTGGAACTTATTTAATTGCTAGTAATGATTATTTTGACATGTTATTTGAGATAAAAGCTAAAGATCATTGTATACATTCTCATATATGTTCATTTGTAAAAGTGTAGAATTGTTAATATTATGAAAATGTGTATAAAGTTTAATATAAATTAAACATGTCATTGTAATTGTTTTGATTTATGATTTTGTTAACACTAATGCATATTTGGATGCACAAAAAATGTGCTTGATATGTTTTGCAGACTGAAAGGCGTGAATCTTCATCCGCATCTCAGGCTCACAATGCTCCTCCTGAGAATGCAGCAGAACAGGAGATTAATGACCTATATAGACAAGAACTACCACATCAATACATTCCATATTTAAATATAGAATTGGCAGATTTACATCCTAATTTAAGGTTTTATCGACATTGGATAGATTATCCAAAATACCAGAGGAACTTGCACACCCTTCAGTCTAATGTTGTTGAAGTACCTAGAGTCATAGATTGGGAACCATTAGAAACAGTTGGATTAGCCGTTCCAATCGGAGAATTACTTACGCAAAGGTATGGTAATTCTACTTTTAGTTATTGGGAACGTTTGTTTAATATACGTAGACGTGTATATAGAGAATGGTGTGTGAAGTTATTGTGTAGTATTGAAATAAATGATCGGGTATCTACCTTAACCGATCGTAGTTTTATTAGATTTTTATTAGGAGGTGTGATGCGCCATATATCTCTACTAGACATGGCTCAGGCTTTGTGTATATATACGTCTGAGGAGTTGGCATCTACTGATTGTCAAGGGGTGATACTTAATGGTAGGAGAATTGATGAGAATTTTGATATGAATGGTGTATGGAGTAGAATGACTAGGCATGCACGATTTCGTGGGGGAATAACTCTTATACTGATATTGATAGAGCTGAGCTAAGAGTAATCCATAGGTTCTTAGCAAATTCGATTACACAGCGAGGTAAGAACAAAGAGAAAGTAAATGAGAATGATTTATTTTATCTCATGTGTATTCGAGACCCACAAAGCACTGTGAGTATACCTTATTGTGTGGGTTATTATTTATCAGCTATAGTTAAGAGTATACGGCCTAATGGGATAATAGGAGGTGGTATCTTTGTTACCCTAATTGCTGAGTATCTCGGTGTCGATAGAAATTGGGGGGGATTAATAATTGCAGCACCGGAACCCCGTGATACAATTGGTTTAAAAGTATATCATGGTGCTAAGGTTTTAAAGAAAAAACATAACGCTGCAGCACCATATGAGGGCTCGCACCCACAGGTCGAAAGAGATTAGCAGCAAGGTAACGCGGGATGGGGGAATGAGATGACAGAAATGCAACTTTTTATGGCTCATCATGAGTATGAAATGGCTAGACAACGAGCATTTCAAGATTGGCAGTATCATCAAAACCAAATCATGAGTCATCGTGCACACATAAATGCAACTTACATTGCGACTCCAATGCCCGTATTTCCTCCTTGGACAATACAGACCCGACCACCGTACCCTATATATGACCCAGCTCAAGCATTCTACAGTACATACGGCTATGAATGGGATCCATACTAGCACCAGCCTTATCAACCCTGATTTCTTTTATTTTTATTTTTATTTATTTGATAACTTGTAATTTTATACTTTTAATATTTCTTTTGATATTTTAATAGTTTTTATTTTATAACTTTTATTATTAGATTTTTAATAATTTTTGAATGTGGGGTGATATACCCAACTTCAAAAATATGTATATATATGTTTGTAGTTTTTCTCATGTACAAAATAGGGTAAAACAGCGCATTTTCAAAGACTGGCATTAAGTTCAGCAAAAGCTAGTACTTTTGACGACAAAATAAAAAACAAATGTGATGTAACAACAAGACGGAATGAACAAATGATGTGCACAATTTATCATTCAGCAAACAAACGCCAATATGTTTGAAAACTTTGGTAAAATTTAATCATTTTTCTACGCTAATCACCCTCAATAATTTAAATTGTTACTGATTTCTTGCAAATGAGGGCATTGGAAGATCTTAAGTGTGGGAAGGGGTTAAATTCTTTCGGATTTTTAAAATTTTTAACTTAAATACTTGGTTACCATTAAAAATACTAGTAACGCAGTAGCTGTATTAAAATCTAGTGCTCTCTGATAATAAAGAACAGCCCTAGTCTTATATACTGACTACCCAATTCTAGTAAAATTTTTCAAAATTTTTAATTAAATGAACTCAAAATCATGTTTATACATATTTATGAACGATAAAACTAGGTGTTAACACCGAAATTATTGTTACCTCGGAAAGGACATAAATTGAGAAACAACCCAAAATGTTAGAATTCATTTAAAATGGAATAGAGGACAATAAAAAGGAAAATAAAAGTCAAGTGTGGGAAAAATTACCAAGTTATTTTGAACATATGTCACATATTTTTGTAACAAATGATTGAAAATACTTTTGCTTTAGACTAATCTAAACAGTTTTACCCAATTTACTGTAATTTATTTGAAAGAAAGATGGATCTACACGATGAATCAATTCTATCATTAAAAGGAAGTAAAGTCTTCTGAAAAAAGAAACGAGCTTCTTAATTTAGGTCAGGAAGTTGTCGTCCAGACCAGCTGTAGGTTGACGAAAAATCTAGAAAAGTCATCTCTAAAATCAGCAGGAAATCCACGGACCTCAGCATCAAATAGGGCCGCCAAGTGGTCAGACTTATCCTAACCATGAGAGGATCTGTCTTGTAAAATGGGGAGGATGCCGTGCAAATTAGCTGGATAAGACTAATGAATTAGATCTCCAGAAAAGATAATCTCCTTAAAAGATCAAAAATCAGCTTTTAAGACTGATATTACTCAATCCTTGAGATTGACCTTAAAGATTGAGAATTACAAACTCATGGAATTCAATGATATCTAAACTCGAGCTTGAACGAGAAAATATTTTGATCAAAATTACAAACCGATTTGTTTTCTGAAAACCCTATTTTTAGTGCGTTCATTACCATTGAACGTAAAATCCTAGAAATTCACCTGGAATTCATTAGGTCACCTGAACCAAATCGGGTGTCAACCGTAAGAACGGTGGTTGCATAGCATGGTCAAAGACAGGACCTTGTGCCAGACCGAAGAAAAATTATAAGGGTGAGCTTTACAATTGCTCCTACCAAGGATAGTAATTGCATCCGACACGTTATAGACCATAATTAAAAACATGTCAGGGGACATTGCCTTAACAGTTGCTTGTTCAACGCTTTCCTTTACAACTGGACGGTAGTTTACCGAAAGGTAATGTACGGAGCAAGTATACTGGACGTGTTGCTTTCCCAATACAAGGTTAGCAAGTGGGTGACACAAAACCACAAGTTTTGAGCTAAAATTTTCGAATCTGAAACCCACCAAACCCACAAAAACAATTTGCAAACACCGGTAAAGGGTTATTTCGGAAAACTTATCTAGGGTAAAAGCTAGATTTAATTTTCAAAAGATTAAATGTTTTCATAAAGATCCAATTTCCTTAATGGATCTAAATTTTCATAGTCATGTGAGACTGTAAACCACAACGTTACTACCATTGTTTATACCGCCGTATAGAAATCACTGATGTACAAAGTGTGAAAAATAAAGAAGTGATTAAAGTATTTTTATTTCAAGACTATATTGCTTGAGGATAAGCAACGCTCAAGTGTGGGAATATTTGATAATGCTAAAAACGAACATATATTTCATAGCATTATCCCTCAAGAAAGACAAGCTTTTAGTTGCAATTGTTCTATTTACAAGCGATATTCGTTTAAATAATAAAAGGTGAAGACAAAAGACAGATTCGACGAATTGAAGACGCAAACGACCAAAAAGCTCAAAAGTACAAAATACAATCAAAGTGGTTCAAATTATTGATGAGAAACGTCTCAAAATTACAAGAGTACAAGACGCAAAATGCAAAGTACACGATATTAAATCGTACGAAAGGACGTTCGAAAATCCAGAACCGGGACCTGAGTCAACTTTCAATGCTCGACGCAACGGATAAAAAATTACAAGTCAACTATGCACAAGAATATAATATAATATATATATATATAATTATATAAATTATATATTATATATATATATATATATATATATATATATATATATATATATATATATATATATTAAAAAATTACAGCAGCCCACGTTTAAATCAAAGAGTGAGCTGGAATCCACAGATCCGCACTCGCGATACTTTTATGAAGGAAACTACCGCACTCGCGGTACTCTACAGTACGAAGTGGGCCTATAAAAGGCAACGAATTCTGCACCAAAAACACATCTTTTTCTTTCCTTTCTATCTATCACTCGTATATATATATATATATATATATATATATATATATATATATATATATTATAATTTTAATTTTAATTTTAATTTTAAATTCTAATAATAAGGGTATGTTAGCGAATGTTGTAAGGGTGTAAGTCGAAATTCTGTCCGTGTAACGCTACGCTATTTTTAATCACTGTAAGTTATGGTTAATGTTATTTTTAAATTAATGTCTCGTAGCTAAGTTATTATTATGCTTATTTAATGCCGAAATAATCATGATGTTGGGCTAAAAATATTAAAATTGGGTAATTGGGCTTTGTACCATAATTGGAATTTGGATAAAAGAACGACACTTGTGGAAATTAGACTATGGGCTATTAATGGGCTTTATATTAACTAAATGATACCTCGTTAATTTAATATATAGACTTATAATTTGATGTATTTATATATAACCACATACGCTTGACTGGGTACGGTGGGCGGGATATCTATAAATACCAATAATTGTTCATTTTACCGGACACGGAATTAGATTAATAGTTAATAGACTTGTTGAAACAGGGGTGGGTTACATTCAAGGGTAATTGGTGTAATTCTTAACAAAGTAGTAAAACCTTGGTTTACACGCAGTCGATAACCTGGTGTATTCATTAAACAAAGTATTAAGACCTTGTTACAATTCGAATCCCCAATTAGTTAGAATATTTGACTTCGGGAATAAGAATAATTTGACGAAGGCTTTCGCACTTTATATTTATGACTGATGGACTATTATGGACAAATCTGTATGGACATATTAAATAATCCAGGACAAAGAACAATTAACCTATGGGAATAAACTAAAAATCAACACGTCAAACATCATGATTACGGAAGTCTAAATAAGCATAATTCCTTTATTTCATATTTAATTTCCTTTATTTCATAATTAATTAAACTTTTAATTATCGCACTTTTATTTATTGTTATTGTATTTAATTGCACTTTTAATTTTCGTACTCTTTAATTATCGCAATTTTATTTTATCGCACTTTTATTTTATCGCACTTTCGTTATCGTTATTTACTTTACGTTTTAAATTAAGTCTTTTATATAATTAATATTTTACATTAGGTTTTAACTGCGACTAAAGTTTTAAAATCGACAAACCGGTCATTAAACGGTAAAAACCCCCTTTTATAATAATAATAATACTATTTATATATATATATATATATATATATATATATATATATATATATATATATATATATATATATATATATATATATATATATATATATATATATATATATTTATACAAATATAGTTTTTAAAAAATATAACGTTAAACTTGGCTAGTTCCCTGTGGATGAACCGGACTTACTAAAAACTACACTACTGTACGATTAGGTACACTGCCTATAAGTGTTGTAGCAAGGTTTAGGTATATCCACTCTATAAATAAATAAATAACTTGTGTAAAATTGTATCGTATTTAATAGTATTTTGTTGTAAAAATATAACTATTTCGTATACACCTCTACGCACATCAAGTATTTTTGGCGCTGTTGCCGGGGACCAACACTTAACGCCGAAGCGAGACGCTATTATTAAAAAATATATAGTTTTTACGTTATTTTTGTAAAAATATATTTACATAAGTTTTAAATATCAAAAATATAAAAACATAAAAAATATATATCTTTAAGTTTTTTTTTTATAAAAATAATAAGGTATTTTTAGTTATAAAATACTAATAAGTGATTTTTATTTAAAATATAAGTTTTAGTTATATTATAAAACATTTTTTTAAACAGAAAATTAAAAATACAAGAAAAAGAAAAATATATCTATATATTTTTAAGTTTAGTTAAATTAAAAAATTTATTTTTTTTATTGTGAAAAATTTATAAAAAAAAGTAATAATTTATAGTTATATTTTATATATATTAAAAACAGAAAAATTAAAAATAAAAAAAAATAAATAAAAACACTGAACCTGCACGAGCACCTCATCTGATCTGTATCTGAGGTATCCGCACTCGCGGTACCTTTTGCCAACTAGGATCCGCACTCGCGGAGCTTTCTGACAGGTCAAGCCTCAGCCAGCATTAATTACGATTTAGGGTTTAATTTAATAAATATTATTATTATTAAACTCTAATTAGGGTTAGATTATTTAATTAGTTAATTTAGTTTTTATTTAATTTGTATTTTAAGTTTAATTCGTTTAATTAAATTATAAAATTACTAGTTTTATAAAATAAATAATATAAAAATAATATTTTTATAAAAATTGTATTTTTTACAATTTTAAGATTATTTTTATATTTTGTATCTTTTTAATTGTTTTAGCGTAATATTTGTATTTTTTTTCCGTTCATATTTAGTTTTAAGTCATAGTTTTTGCCATAAGTTATTTTTACTTCTAGATTTTTAGTCTTTGCCGTAAAATCCCTTAAGTACTTTTTCTTTAGACAAAGATTTAGGTGCTTTAGAATTTTGCGACGCCGTTTTTATATTTTAGTACCTTTTTAAGTTATTGTCGTTTTGGGATATAGTATTCTTTTAAGCTTTAATATTTTTAGACGCAACTTTTAATTTTTTTAGTTCCTTTTTAAGTTTCGACGCGCTACTTTCTTATTTTTATTTTTCGACGCCTATTATTTTTCGATCTTTTATTTTTTGACGTTTTTCGACGCGCTCTTTTTCTTTCTTATTTCTCGCCGATCTAGTTTTTAGGACTTAGATTTTTTCTATTTCTTATCTAAAATTTCTTTAAATTTCAAAACAAAAAATTATTTTAAAGTGGTTAAATTGATAGACATCAAAATTTTCTGGTTCGTAGTAATAGTTGGATTTGTACGTGGACCGGGTTATTGGAGCCAAACAGTACTCAATTATATTGAGACCAATCGAATCCTGCCCCTCTACTGCATCTTTTGGCTATTCGAAACGTGGGCAAAATCAGAAAAGTCTATTAATTTGATAACTTATATAATTTTTCTTTCTTTTTAAAAACTAATAGAACATTCAGTGAATGCACCGAGCAAAACGTTCACCACCTTTTGTACGTTCACCACCTGTAACTCGATCAAGACATCTAGCAAATATTGTCGCCGTTGATTTTTCTTTAGAATCGTCATCCCGTCGACCAATTACTCCAATTCAAATTTCCGATAATCCATTTTTTGAACCAGACCTCACAATTGAGAATCCGGAGAATATTCAGGGACAATTCATAGATCCTGAACCATTAATCTTTCCTCCGGAACCACCAATCATTCAAACAGAGATTGTTGAGGAACCTACCATTAAATCAGAATCCTATAGTGATTCAGATTCAACAAATTCAATCATGGAAAATCTGGAACCTCTAAGTATGGAAGACCGAATGAGATCTAAACGCACTGGCCAAGGTCACGCAATTACTCAACCTGACATTAATGCGCCAGATTATGAAATCAAGGGAAAAATCCTACATATGGTAACAAATCAATGCCAATTTAGTGGTGCGCCGAAGGAAGATCCAAATGAACATCTTCGTACCTTTAATAGGATCTGCACACTATTTAAAATAAGAGAAGTTGAAGATGAACAGATATATCTCATGTTATTTCCCTGGACTTTAAAGGGAGAAGCCAAAGATTGATTAGAATCGTTACCTGAAGGGGCGATTGATACATGGGACGTTTTAGTTGAAAAATTTCTTAAACAATTCTTTCCGGCATCTAAAGCTGTAAGACTTCAAGGAGAAATTGTTACGTTCACACAGAAACCAAATGAAACTTTATATGAAGCTTGGACAAGATTTGGAAAGTTATTGAGAGGATGTCCGCAACATGGTTTAGACACTTGTCAAATAGTACAAATATTCTACCAAGGATGCGACATCACTACAAGGAAAGACATAGATATAGCAGCTGGTGGTTCCATTATGAAGAAAACAGCAACTGATGCTTACCAAATTATTGATAACACTGCTTCCCACTCACATGAGTGGCATCAAGAAAAAGATATCGTTAGATCATCTAAAGCAGCTAGAGCCGATTCTAGCCATGACTTTGATTCCATTTCCGCAAAGATAGATGCTGTCGAGAGACGAATGGAAAAGATGACTAAAGATATTCACTCAATACGAATTAGTTGTGAGCAGTGTGGAGGACCACATTTGACAAAAGATTGTCTCAGTATTGAACTAACAATGGAACAAAGAGAGAATGTTTCATACATAAACCAAAGGCCTAAAAATAATTATCAGAATAATTATCAACCGCCAAGATCGATCTACAATCAAAATCAGAATTATAATCAAAATGTTCCATACAACAATCAACAAGTATCCAATAATACTTACAACCAGCAAAGACCTGTTTTTCAAAACAAACCACCACAAACCGATGATAAAAAGCCAAATTTAGAAGATATGATGTCGAAGCTAGTTGATTCTCAAACACAATTTTTCACATCTCAGAAACAAACCAATGAACAAAATGCTCAAGCATTTAGAAATCAACAAGCTTCTATTCAAAATCTGGAACAAGAAGTGAGCAGCCTAGCAAGGTTAATAGGTGAAAGAAAACCGGGAAGTCTACCTAGTGATACAAATGCTAACCCCCGGAATGAAACAGCTAAAGCCACTACCACGAGAAGTGGTATTACACTTAAACCACCTGAAATAACTATAATTTCTGATGAAACTATTCCTACACCACAAGAACCACAACCTGAGCAAGATAAGGAAAAAGAACCGGTAGTTGAAAAGGTTAATGAAGATAACATAGTTAAGGCTAAACCTTATGTTAAACCATATCAACCACCACTTCCTTACCCGAGTAAAATGAGAAAAGAGAGACTTGAAGCTGAGCAATCTAAATTTTTGGATATGTTTAAACAGATAAATGTAAATCTTCCTTTCATTGATGTAATTTCAGGAATGCCTAGATACGCAAAATTTCTGAAAGATCTAATCACAAATAGAAAGAAAATGGAAGAACTCTCGGCTGTTACTATGAATGATAATTGTTCAGCAGTGCTGTTGAATAAGATACCAGAAAAATTATTTGATCCAGGAAGTTTCACAATTCCATATTTTCTGGGTAGTCTTAGTTCAATAGAAGCATTGGCAGACTTAGGTGCTAGTATAAATCTAATGCCGTATTCACTATACGCTAAAATAGACCTTGGAGATTTGAAACCAACACGAATAAGTATACAACTAGCATATCGATCAGTAAAATATCCTAGAGGGATAATGGAGAACATGCTAGTTAAAGTTGGTACTTTAGTATTTCCAGTAGATTTTGTTATTCTGGATATGGAAGAAGATTCTCAAGTTCCTCTCATATTAGGAAGACCATTCTTAAACACGGCTAAAGCAATGATAGAGGTGTTTGGTAAGAAACTGACCCTAAGTATAGAGGACGAGAGTGTTACCTTTTCAGTTGATAGAGCAATGCAACAACCGCAATCTGCAGATGATACATGTTATTATATTCAAACTATAGAATCACATGCAGAATTGTTAGAAGAATTTCTAGAATTACAAGGAACAGGAGAATGTTCTTTAGGAGAAGGAACTGAACCAATTGATGAAACTGAAATGTTAGCTACACTTATGGCTAATGGATATGAACCAACAACAGAAGAAATTCAAATGCTAAAAGAAGAAGACAGATATTGATATAAATCATCGATAGAAGAACCACCGACATTAGAGTTAAAGCCACTTCCAAACCATTTGGAATACGCTTATTTACATGGTGAATCTGAATTACCTGTAATAATATCATCTTCTCTTACTGAAAATGAAAAATCTCAACTCATTTATGTGTTAAAAGCTCATAAACCAGCCATTGCATGGAAGATTCATGATATTAAAGGAATAAGTCCTTCCTATTGCACACATAAAATCCTTATGGAAGAAGGTCATAAAACGTATGTGCAACGCCAATGAAGACTAAATCCTAATATGCAAGATGTTGTTAAGAAAGAAATTATTAAACTACTAGATGCAGGTTTAATTTATCCAATTTCTGATAGTCCATGGGTAAGTCCAGTTCAATGCGTACCTAATAAGGGTGGCATGACTGTCATCACAAATGAAAAAAATGAGCTTATTCCTACTAGGACTGTAACAGGATGGCGTGTTTGTTTTGATTATAGAAAATTAAATGACGCCACCAGAAAAGATCACTTTCCCTTACCTTTTATTGATCAAATGTTGGAAAGATTAGCCGAAAACAGTTACTATTGTTTTCTTGATGGTTTTTCCGGATATTTTCAAATTCCAATAGCACCCGAGGATCAAGAGAAAACCACGTTCACGTGCCCTTATGGTACTTTTGCTTACAAACGCATGTCATTTGGACTTTGCAACGCCCCTGCAACCTTTCAAAGGTGCATGATGGCGATTTTTCATGACATGATAGAAGAATGCATGGAAGTTTTCATGGATGACTTTTCAGTCTTCGGTGATACATTTGAATCATGTCTAGTTAATCTTGAACGAATGCTTATTAGATGCGAACAATCAAATCTAGTACTTAATTGGGAGAAATGCCATTTCATGGTTAAAGAAGGCATCGTTCTTGGTCATAAAATCTCAAAGGAAGGAATTGAAGTGGATAGAGCTAAAGAAGATGTAATTGCTAAACTTCCACATCCCACCAATGTTAGAGGAGTTAGGAGTTTTCTAGGGCATGCCGGTTTTTACCGACGTTTCATAAAAGATTTTTCTAAAATTGCCACTCCTATGAATAAACTCCTAGAAAAGGATGCTCCATTCATCTTTTCAGATGAATGTATCAAATCTTTTAATATTCTTAAAGAAAAACTCACTAATGCGCCGATCATGATAACTCCAAATTGGAATCTACCGTTTGAACTTATGTACGATGCAAGTGATTTTGCAATGGGAGCCGTTTTAGGACAAAGAATTGAGAAATGATTTCAACCTATATATTATGCTAGTAAGACGTTACAAGGAGCACAAACGAACTACACAACTACTGAAAAAGAACTCCTTGCTATTGTCTTTTCTTTTGACAAATTTCGTTCATATCTCGTTCTAGCTAAAACGGTGGTCTATACCGACCATTCTGCTCTTAGATACCTATTTTTGAAACAAGATGCCAAACCAAGATTAATCCGTTAGATCTTACTTTTACAAGAGTTCGATATTGAAATCCGAGACAAAAAGGGAGCAGAAAATCTCGCCGCTGATCATCTTTCTCGTCTTGAAAATCCCGAATTAGAAGTTCTAAATGAATCGGCCATACAAGACAACTTTCCTGATGAATATCTATTGAAGATAGATTATAGTGAAATTCCATGGTTTGCAGACTATGCAAACTACTTAGTATGTGGATTCCTTGAAAAAGGATTATCGTACCAAAAACGAAAGAAATTCTTTAGTGATATAAAACACTATTTCTGGGAAGATCCACATTTGTTTAAAAGTTGTCCCGATGGAATAATACGCCGATGTGTATTCGGAAATGAAGCCAGTCAAATCTTAAACCATTGTCACACAGGACCAACATGAGGGCATTATGGGCCTCAACTAACAGCAAGAAAAGTTTATGATGCTGGATTCTATTGGCCTACAATTTTCAAAGACGTACACCTTCTTTGCAAATCCTGTGATGCATGTCAAAGGGCCAGAAAAATAAGTGAACGTGATGAAATGCCACAAAATGTCATTCAAGTATGTGAAGTATTTGACATTTGGGGTATTGACTTTATGGGTCCATTTCCAAAATATCATAATAATCTATACATTCTTGTAGCCATTGATTATGTATCTAAATGGGCGGAAACACAAGCTCTCCCAACTAACGATGCACGAGTTGTAGTCAACTTTTTAAAACGTCTTTTTGCAAGGTTTGGAACACCGAAAGCTTTAATAAGTGATCGGGGAACTCATTTCTGTAATAATCAACTTGAGAAAGTTCTCCAAAGATATGGAGTAACTCATAAAATCTCAATCGCTTATCATCTACAAACAAGTGGACATGTTGAAAATACCAACCGAGCTTTAAAACGTATTCTAGAAAAAACCGTAGGATCAAATTTGAAGGAATGGTCCATGAAATTAGAGGATGCACTCTGGGCTTTTAGAACAGCCTACAAAACTCCAATTAGAACCACACCTTTCAGACTCGTTTATGGAAAAGCATGTCATCTTCCAGTAGAAATTGAACACAAAGCATTTTAGGCTTTGAAGACATGTAATCTTGATTTACATGAAGCTGGACGTCTACGGTTAAGTCAATTAAACGAATTAGAAGAATTAAGACATGAAGCATATGAAAATTCGTTAATCTATAAGGAAAGAACGGAGAAATGGCATGACAAAAGAATCAGAGTCCTTCTTTTCAATTCACGATTCAAGCTATTTCCTGGAAAATTGAATCAAGATGGTCTGGACCATTTATAGTCAAAAGAGTTTTCCCATACGGAACAATAGAATTAATAAATTCAAATGGGATTGAATTTAAAGTTAATGGTCACAGAGTTAAACATTACATACATGGTCCAATGGAAGTTGAAAACGAAGTTAATCACAATTTCAACACCACATCTAACTAAGTGTGGGGAGGTTCGAATCTTTTTAGGGTAATATGTATTTCTGTTAGAGTTAGATTTTCTATTTTCGTGTAGTTCTCGAAAATGGAACTCGAATGGTCTTTCCCTAGCCGACCCTAAAGAACTAGTCTTCTCTCCCCATTCTGAATTTTTATTTTTTTTAGGTTTTTACGAAATGAAGACTTCCTATGAACTAAACCATGGTCTAATGCTACACGCTTTGATCGCTAAACGTAATAATGACCCCCTTCCAAGTGAATTGGTATCATTAATCAGAGGTAAATTGGACGGAGTAAGAAAAGAATCGAGAAATGAAAATAATAAGTTACAATTTGGTAAAGGAAAATCAAAATCCGCAGCGAAAAGGAGAGCTCGACACCTTGAAAGATGTCACAAATGCGAAAAATGGTCACACGAAGGTAAATGTTCAAATAATCAAACATATTCAAACACCGAATTTGTTACTTTATGCAGAGATGGACCGTTCATATGTTTAGAAAAAAAACGTTGAATGCTCTTGGTTACGCCTATGTAGCTATGGAAAACCAATTAGTCCGACTATCTTATGAGTGGGCTAGAGCATATCACTAAGAAATCTATTTCACAGGTAAGTATGTACAGTTTTTATTTTTTATTTTTTAACCTTTTGATAATAAACGCTAAATCGTTCGCTATAAAGTATTAAATTGGTATTCGATAAAATTAGGTCTTGCGATCGAAATTATTGATATCATACAAAAATTTATTACAACACTGTGAAATTTACCGTTTATTCTTAAGGTATAAATATCTTTAATCAATCAACCCAAAATATTTCAAAAATTCGTCATGAGTTAAACTAGGTTATGAAACCGAAATTACTTTACCGAAAAGAGGGGCGCATATTTTTGATAATATTTGATTGATTAAAGTGGGATAAAAGCCAAAAAGATTTTTAATTTTATTTTTACTTTATTTTTAAAATTAATATATAAATATTAAATTGATATTTTAAACTTTTTAAAATCAATATATTTAAGTTTGTAAATATTTGAAAAATTAATATTTTTAATATAAGTTTGTATGTATAAAACCAAAAATATAATATAAGTTTAGTGTGAATTTTTAAATTTTATTAATATGAATTTTTAAAGTTATGCATTTTTAAATTTAAGTTTGGTGTGAATTTAAAAACAAAAATGTACTTTATTTTGTTAAGTTAAAAATATGTTTTTTAAAATTCGTCGTGAGTTGAAGACTAGGTCGTTGAACCAAAATTGCTCTACCCAAGGGAGCGACGAGAACTTTTATTATCATTATTTTTAATCTTATTGACTTAAAGTACGCTAAAAACATTAAAAAAACTCAAAAATCTTTGCTTTTAAAACAACGTTTTAAAAAGACGAAATTTTAAAATTTTGTCGAGGGATGGACTAGGTCAACATACCGAAACAACCTCATGCTAAATAAAAAAGGAAAACAAAATTTTAAATTACTCCATAAATTGTTTTATTATTAAAGGTTTTATATAAAAAAAAACAACCGTACTCGCGGTACTTTGTGGGTACCCACATCCGCACTCGCGGAGGGTGCAAAACCCAGTCAGATAAACTGGTCGAATAGACCAGTTTCCACACCCCATCCCATTTTATTTTTTTCTGCGAAAAATACACACAAACCACTCCTAATTTCGCGATTTTTCATCGATAAACATCAAATTTTTTGCTAAAATCATGTTGAGAAGGATGCTACCAAGAAGTTACTCAAGAAAATCGGTAATTTCTACATCTAAACACCATTTAATTCGGGTTATTAGTGTTCTTGAACAAAAATATTCATAATTTGATTTTGATGATTTCTAGTGTAATTGTGTTTGAATTGATTGTATATTGTGCTTGTATAACCTAGATTGATGCTATTTAACATGATTAGAAGCCTTAAACTTCAAATTTTGAGTAATCTAGGGTTTGTGTTCTTGAGCAAAATTGGAGCTTTTTGATATAAACGGGTTATGGCCGAATTTTGTTGTTAGTCGATACTAAATTGAGTAGTGTAACATATTTAGGTTGCTAAATGATCAAAACTTTGATCCTAAACATGATTTTCAAGAATTAAAGTGGACTTTTTGAGTCAAAAATGCATGAACTCAATTTAATTGATATGAATGCCAATTGGAACTTGTTTAATTGCTAGTAATGATTATTTTGACATGTTATTTGAGATAAAAGCTAAAGATCATTGTATACATTCTCATATATGTTCATTTGTTAAAGTGTAGAATTGTTAATATTATGAAAATGTGTATAAAGTTTAATATAGATTAAACATGTCATTGTAATTATTTTGATTTATGATTTTGTTAACACTAATGCATATTTGGATGCACAAAAAATGTGTTTGATATGTTTTGCAGACTGAAAGGGGTGAATCTTCATCCGCATCTCAGGCTCACAATGCTCCTCCTGAGAATGCAGCAGAATAGGAGATTAATGACCTATATAGACAAGAACTACCACATCAATACATTCCATATTCAAATATAGAATTGGCAGATTTACATCCTAATTTAAGGTTTGATCAACATTGGATAGATTATCCAAAATACCAGAGGAACTTGCACACCCTTCAGTCTAATGTTGTTGAAGTACCTAGAGTCATAGATTGGGAACCACTAGAAACAGTTGGATTAGCCGTTCCAATCGGAGAATTACTTACGCAAAGGTATGGTAATTCTACTTTTACTTATTGGGAACGTTTGTTTAATATACGTAGACGTGTATATAGAGAATGGTGTGTAGAGTTATTGTGTAGTATTGAAATAAATGATCGGGTATCTACCTTAACCGATCATAGTTTTATTAGATTTTTATTAGGAGGTGTGATGCGCCATATGTCTCTACTAGACATGGCTCAGGCTTTGTGTAAATATACGCCTGAGGAGTTGGCATCTACTGATTGTCAAGGGTTGATACTTAATGGTAGGAGAATTGATGAGAATTTTGATATGAATGGTGTATGGAGTAGAATGACTAGGCATACACAATTTCATGGGGGGAATAACTCTTATACTGATATTGATAGAGCTGAGCTAAGAGTAATCCATAGGTTCTTAGAAAATTCGATTACACAGCGAGGTAAGAACAAAGAGAAAGTAAATGAGAATGATTTATTTTATCTCATGTGTATTCGAGACCCACAAAGCGCTGTGAGTATACCTTATTGTGTGGGTTATTATTTATCAGCTATAGTTAAGAGTATACGGCCTAATGGGATAATAGTAGGTGGTATCTTTGTTACCCTAATTGCTGAGTATCTCGGTGTCGATAGAGATCGGGAGGGATTAATAATTGCAGCACCGAAACCCCGTGATACAATTGGTTTAAAAGTATATCATGGTGCTAAGGTTTTAAAGAAAAAACATAACGCTGCAGCACCATATGAGGGCTCGCACCCACAGGTCGAAAGAGATCAGCAGCAAGGTAACACGGGAGGGGGGAATGAGATGACAGAAATGCAACTTTTTATGGCTCATCGTGAGTATGAAATGGCTAGACAACGAGCATTTCAAGATTGGCAGTATCATCAAAACCAAATCATGAGTCATCGTGCACACATAAATGCAACTTACATTGCGACTCCAATGCCCGTATTTCCTCCTTGGACTATACAGACCCGACCACCGTACCCTACATATGACCCAGATCAAGCATTCTACAGTACATACGACTATGAATGGAATCCATACTGGCGCCAGCCTTATCAACCCTGATTTCTTTTATTTTTATTTATTTGATAACTTGTAATTTTATACTTTTAATATTTCTTTTGATATTTTAATAGTTTTTATTTTCTAACTTTTATTATTAGATTTTTAATAATTTTTTAATGTGGGGTGATATACCCAACTTCAAAAATATGTATATATATGTTTGTAGTTTTTCTCATGTACGAAACAGGGTAAAACAACGCATTTTCAAAGACTGGCATTAAGTTCAGCAAAAGCTAGTACTTTTGACGACAAAATGAAAAACAAATGTGATGTAACAACAAGACGGAATGAACAAGTGATGTGCACCATTTATCATTCAGCAAACAAACGCCAATATGTTTGGAAACTTTGGTAAAATTTAATCATTTTTCTACGCTAATCACCCTCAATAATTTAAATTGTTACTGATTTCTTGCAAATGAGGGCATTGCAAGATCTTAAGTGTGGGAAGGGGTTAAATTCTTTCGGATTTTAAAAAATTTTAACTTAAACACTTGGTTACCATTAAAAATACTAGTAACGCAGTAGTTGTATTAGAATCTAGTGCTCTCTGATAATAAAGAACAGCCCTAGTCTTATATACTGACTACCCAATTCTAGTAAAATTTTTCAAAATTTTCAATTAAATGAACTCAAAATCATGTTTATACATATTTATGAACGATAAAACTAGGTGTTAACACCGAAATTATTGTTACCTCGGAAAGGACATAAATTGAGAAACAACCCAAAATGTTAGAATTCATTTAAAATGGAATAGAGGACAATAAAAAGGAAAATAAAAGCCAAGTGTGGGAAAAATTACCAAGTTATTTTGAACATATGTCACATATTTTTGTAACAAATGATTGAAAATACTTTTGCTTTAGACTAATCTAAACAGTTTTACCCAATTTACTGTAATTTATTTGAAAGAAAGATGGATCTACACGATGAATCAATTCTATCATTAAAAGGAAGTAAAGTCTTACAAAAAAAGAAACGCGCTTCTTGATTTAGGTCAGGAAGTTATCGTCCAGACCAGCTGTAGGTTGACGAAAAATCTAGAAAAGTCATCTCTAAAATCAGCAGGAAATCCATGGACCTCAGCATCAAACAGGGTCGCCAAGTGGTCAGACTTATCCTAACCATGAGAGGATCTGTCTTGTAAAATGAGGAGGACGCTGTGCAAATTAGCTGGATAAGACTAACGAATCAGATCCCCAGAAAGGATAATCTCCTTAAAAGATCAAAAATCAGCTTTTAAGACTGATATTACTCAATCCTTGAGATTGACCTTAAAGATTGAGAATTACAAACTCATGGAATTCAATGATATCTAAACTCGAGCTTGAACGAGAAAATATTTTGATCAAAATTACAAACTGATTTGTGTGACGACCCGGGAATTTCAGACCAAATTTAAACTTAAATTTTATATGTTTCCGATATGATAAGCAAAGTCTATAATGTTGAATCTCAAAATTTTGGAATTTATATTCATGTAATCAGTTATCCTTTGTCTGTGCTCAACGATTCACGAACTATTGTGTGTAAATAAATGTGTATAATTATGTATATATATATATATATATATATATATATATATATATATATATATATATATATATATATATATATATATATATGTGTATGTGTGTGTGTGTGTGTGTATTCATGGTTCTTTATGGTCGGAGGTCCCTAGGAAGCAGCCTCTCTGCTCTACAGAATAGGGAGGGACGACTTCCTCTACCTGGGGACCGATAGGTATCCGTGGGTGGAGGAATGACTTCCCTTTTACTTTAGGGTAGAGGAAAGGACTGTCTACATCTAACCTCCCCCATACTCCACTCTAGTGGAATTGGGTATTGTTGTTGTTGTTGTTGTTGTTGTATATATATGTGTGTGTGTGTGTGTATATATATATATATATATATATATATATATATATATATATATATATATAAACAAAAGTATATGTATAATAATTTGAAATAATACAATCTATTATTACTAATACTAATTGTATTATTATTATCACTTTTATGAATTTTAGTATCAATATTACTTATTATTAATAATGATATAATTATTATTATTATTAATATAGATAGATATTAATTATTAATATTAATATATATATAAATAAATAAAAAAATCAAGAACTGGTACCATTCAGTTTCACATCCACATCCCCACTGTATCTGATTTTTGTATTTGTCGGAGTTTGTTACAAGTCTACTTCAATTTTAATTACAGAATAAAATTCTTTCATCATATATATCATCTTCTGCATTGTAATTGGATATTAACCAAAAATCAAGAAATAAGCTCGTATCCTATGGTCTTCATCTTTTTCATCATATTTTGATTTTGAATGAAATTTCAAAATGTAATAATAAAGTCTTGTTAAGAATCGTCTATCTAAACTATCATTAAGTTTTCAATCCTCAATTCTTTCTATTAATCTCCAATTTGAGAGTCAAAGTTTTGGGTTTTAAAAGTCAACTAAGTGTTCTTGAATCAAATTCAAGTTTGTTTTGATGTTTCCAATTAATTTGATGATCCATAAAGATTATATGAATGATTTGCAACACAATTCATGTTGTAATCATAATCTATAACAGTCTTAAATTCAAAACCAACTTTTGAGCTCATGTGTTCTTGACAGTGATATACACTAAATTGAATTCGAAACAAATTTCAAAAACTAAAAATGCAGAGTTGTTAGGAATCATTTACTTAAACTTCCTGTAAAATCACAAGTTCCAATTCTTAATAACGAATTCGAATTAGCGAGTCAAAGTTATTTTGCCAAAAGTCAACCAATTTGTTCATCGAGAAATTAGAGCTCGTTTTGATGTTTCAAGTTCAATTGATGATTCCAATAGTTTTTAGGAATGATTTGAAACATGTTTCATGTTGTAAAGATTGTCCAAAATGAACTCAAAATTGAAAACAAAATTTTTTTTTTCTTGGCTACCAGCAAGCAGTAGGATTTTTTTTTGTATTTTTTTCTCATTTTTTTTATATCATGAACACATTTTTTTTTTGTTTCATGTTGTTTACAAGTCATAAATGAAAACCCGTTCGATTTTTGTTGAGTTTTTGCCCCCGTTTGATTTTAAACTTGGTGAAGAGGATGATGAACATGGCTAAATGAAATACTAGATATATAGTTTGGGTTGCCTTATAAATCAGATAAACAAGACAGAGGGAATGGTTAAGTGTGTTTGCGGGTGAGCGGGAGGTCTCTAGTTCAAACCCGGTTCAGGGCATATTTTTTAGAAAGGCTTTGGAAGGTAGATTTCATTACCAAAATTATTATTATTATTAGTATTGTGATTATTATTATTATGGTTATTTTTAGAACACTTATTATTACTAATACAAGTATTATTATAAAGAATATAATTTATTATTATGATTATGATTATGATTATTATTATTATTATGAGAATGATACAAATTATTATTATTTTCATAAATATTAGTACTTGTAACATTTTATAATTGTTAGTGTTATTATTATCATCCACATAGGTATTATTGTTAGTATTATCATCATTATTATTAATATTACAAAGTATCATTAATAGACTTATCATTTAAACATTAATATTAGTGATATTGTATAATTACTGAAAATTTCTATTAAAACTATTAAAAATTACCATTATTATTATTAGTATTATTTTTTACTAAAACTATCATTATTATTGATATCAGTATTATCTATGTCATTATTATTAAAATAATTACGATTATGAAAAATAAAAGTTTTAAAGACGTTATTAAAATTATAAACATGAAAATAAAGATTTTATATATAAATATATATTTAATACACATAACTTACCTATACTAATATATCTATATATAAAATGAAAATATATATAATGAACCTACTAGCCTACTATATATATAAATTACATCACTAATAATAATATAAATAAATATATTTGTTCGATTACAAGTATATGTCTTAATAGATATATGAATGATATAGGTTCGTGAATCCGACGCCAACCTTACATTGTTCAATGTCGTCATATGTATTTTTACTACAAAATACATTATTGTGAGTTTCATTTGCTCCCTTTTTAAATGCTTTTGCAATATATATTTTATAACTGTTTTTATAACTGTTTTACGGAATAGACACAAGTACTTAAAATTACATTCTATGGTTGAATTATTGAAATTGAATATGCCCCTTTTATTAAGTCTGGTAATCTAAGAATTAGGGAACAGACACCCTAATTGACGCGAACTCTAAAGATAGATCTATCGGGCCCAACAAGCCCCATCCAAAGTACCAGATGCTTTAGTACTGCGAAATTTATATCATGTCCGAAGGAGGATCCCAGAATGATGGGGATATTCTTATATACATATTGTGAATGTCGGTTACCAGGTGTTCAATCCATATGAATGATATTTTTATCTCTATGCATTGGACGTATGATTATGAGAAATGGAAGTATGAAATCTTGTGGTCTATTAAATTTATGAAATGAGTATTTATGTTAAACCAATGAACTCACCAACCTTTTGGTTGACACTTTAAAGCATGTTTATTCTCATGTACGAAAGAAATCGTCCGCTGTGCATTTGCTCATATTAGAGATATTACTTGGAGTCATTCACGACATATTTCAAAAGACGTTGCATTCGAGTCGTTGAGTTCATCAAAATTATTATTAAGTCAATTATATTTAGATATATTATGAAATGATATGCATGCCTGTTAACTATCGATGTAACGAAAGTGTGTCTTTTAAAAACGAATGCAATGTTTGTAAAATGTATCATATAGAGGTCAAGAACCTCGCGATGTAATCAACTGTTGTGAATCGTTTATAATCGATGTGGACTTCGTCCGGATGGATTAGGACGGGTCTCTACAGTTGGTATCAGAGCGGTGGTCTTAGCGAACCAGGTCTAGCATTAGTGTGTCTAACTGATAGTCATTAGGATGCATTAGTGAGTCTGGACTTCGACCGTGTCTGCATGTCAAAACTTTTGCTTATCATTTTTGTCGGAAATCATCTGCTTATCATCCTTAGAAAACTACCTACTCATTATTCTTAGTCTAGACACGTTTTACTGCATTGACTGCATGAATAGTGTATAGACAAAATTCATATCTTAGCGTATCTGACAATTCATATCTTAGCGTATCTGTTACTGTAGACCTTGACTGATATCCCTCTTAAATTTCTCCGTAATTTAAGGGATCCTGGTACTATATATATCTATGCAAATTATGCATTGAGAATACCATCCAATAATCAATTGCTGTCACTAAATTCTTCATACCAAAAATCTTTGCTGAGATCGCGTAAGATGGCCTTTACGAATCGACCAAGTTCTTCTGACTCCGAAGACAGCGTGACAGGAGCACACCTGTAGTGACCCGAACTTTTCCATGTTTATATATATTAATTGAGCTTGATATTTACATGATTAAATGTTTCCAACATGTTAAGCAATCAAACTTGTTAAGACTTGATTAATTGAAATATGTTTCATATAGACAATTGACCACCCAAGTTGACCGGCGATTCACGAACGTTAAAACTTGTAAAAACGACATGACGGTATATATATGGATATACATATGGTTAACATGAGATTATGATAAGTAAGTATCTCCATAAGTATATTAACAATGAGTTATATACATATAAACAAGACTACTAACTTAAGGATTTCGAAACGAGACATATATGTAACGATTATCGTTGTAACGACATTTAAATGTATATATATATATCATATTAAGATATATTAATATATCATAATATCATGATAATATAATAATTTAACATCTCATTAGATATAATAAACAATGGGTTAACAACATTAATTGAGATCGTTAACTTAAAGGTTTCAAAACAACACTTACATGTAACGACTAACGATGACTTAACGACTCAGTTAAAATGTATATACATGTAGTGTATTTAGATGTATTAAAATACTTTTGGAAGACTTCAAGACATATATCAAAACACTCATACTTAACGAAAATGGTTACAATTACTTTCCCATTCTTTTCTTTCATCAAGAATTCTAGTCGTATTCTTACCCGTATTATACACAGCTTCAAAACGTACTTACTATGGGTATATACCAATAGGAACTAGCATGGGATTCCACTCTTGATTATGTCATGTATGACTAATTAATTTTAACTTCTACCATGTGCTAGTCAACTAACTAGAACTCCTTTTAACCCCACTCACCACTCACCAATTACCACTCATCATTCAGTCCATTTCACTTCCAATTCTCTTTCTAATTCTCTCTCAACACACACACACTATTATGAACGTATTTTTCCAGTAGTTAATCATCATCTTCATCAAAAATCACTTCAAGAATCAAGTTATAATCATCATAGGAAGAACACTTCAAGAACACTTCAAAAATCCCTTCAAGTTTACTAATTTACTTCCAAGCTTTCTAATCCATTCCAAGTAATCATCTAAGATCAAGAAACCTTTGTTATATATAGTAGGTTATCTTTCTTATTCAAGGTAATATTCATATTCAAACTTTGATTCAATTTCTATAACTATAAACTATCTTAATTCGAGTAAAAATCTTACTTGAACTTGTTTTTGTGTCATGATCCTACTTCAAGAACTTTCAAGCCATCCAAGATCCTTTGAAACTAGATCATTTCTTGTCACTTCCAGTAGGTTTACCTACTAAACTTGAGGTATTAATGATGTTCATAATATCATTCGATTCATATATATAAAACTATCTTATTCGAAGGTTTAAACTCGTAATCACTAGAACATAGTTTAGTTAATTCTAAACTTGTTCGCAAACAAAAGTTAATCTTTCTAACTTGACATTTAAAATTAATTAAACACATGTTCTATATCTATATGATATGCTAACTTAATGATTTAAAACCTGGAAACACGAAAAACACCATAAAACCGGATTTACGCTGTCGTAGTAACACCGCGGGCTGTTTTGGGTTAGTTAATTAAAAACTATGATAAACTTTGATTTAAAAGTTGTTATTCTGAGAAAATTATTTTTATTATGAACATGAAACTATATCCAAAAATTATGGTTAAACTCAAAGTGGAAGTATGTTTTCTAAAATGGTCATCTAGACGTCGTTCTTTCGACTGAAATGACTACCTTTACAAAAACGACTTGTAACTTATTTTTATGACTATAAACCTATACTTTTTCTGTTTAGATTCATAAAATAGAGTTCAATATGAAACCATAGCAATTTGATTCACTCAAAACGGATTTAAAATGAAGAAGTTATGGGTAAAACAAGATTGGATAATTTTTCTAATTTTAGCTACGTGAAAATTGGTAACAAATCTATTCCAACCATAACTTAATCAACTTGTATTATATATTATGTAATCTTGAGATACCATAGACATGTATACAATGTTTCGACCTATCATGTCGACACATCTATATATATTTCGGAACAACCATAGATACTCTATATGTGAATGTTGGAGTTAGCTATACAGGGTTGAGGTTGATTCCAAAATATATATAGTTTGAGTTGTGATCAATACTGAGATACGTATACACTGGGTCGTGGATTGATTCAAGATAATATTTATCGATTTATTTCTGTACATCTAACTGTGGACAACTAGTTGTAGGTTACTAACGAGGACAGCTGACTTAATAAACTTAAAACATCAAAATATATTAAAAGTGTTGTAAATATATTTTGAACATACTTTAATATATATGTATATATTGTTATAGGTTCGTGAATCAACAGTGGCCAAGTCTTACTTCTCGACGAAGTAAAAAAATCTGTGAAAGTGAGTTATAGTCCCACTTTTAAATTCTAATATTTTTGGGATGAGAATACATGCAGGTTTTATAAATGATTTACAAAATAGACACAAGTACGTGAAACTACATTCTATGGTTGAATTATCGAAATCGAATATGCCCCTTTTTATTAAGTCTGGTAATCTAAGAATTAGGGAACAGACACCCTAATTGACGCGAATCCTAAAATAGATCTATTGGGCCTAACAAACCCCATCCAAAGTACCGGATGCTTTAGTACTTCGAAATTTATATCATATCCGAAGGGTGTCACGAAATGATGGGGATATTCTTATATATGCATCTTGTTAATGTCGGTTACCAGGTGTTCACCATATGAATGATTTTTATCTCTATGTATGGGATGTATATTGAAATATGAAATCTTGTGGTCTATTGTTACAATTTGATATATATAGGTTAAACCTATAACTCACCAACATTTTTGTTGACGTTTAAAGCATGTTTATTCTCAGGTGAATACTAAGAGCTTTCGCTGTTGCATACTAAAATAAGGACAAGATTTGGAGTCCATGTTTGTATGATACTGTGTAAAAACTGCATTCAAGAAACTGATTTCGATGTAACATATTTGTATTGTAAACCATTATGTAATGGTCATGTGTAAACAGGATATTTTAGATTATAATTATTTGATAATCTACGTAAAGCTTTTTAAACCTTTATTTATGAAATAAAGGTTATGGTTTGTTTTAAAAATGAATGCAGTCTTTGAAAAACATCTCATATAGAGGTCAAAACCTCGCAACGAAATCAATTAATATGGAACGTTTTTAATCAATAAGAACGGGACATTTCAGTTGGTATCCGAGCGTTGGTCTTAGAGAACCAAAATTTTGCATTAGTGTGTCTTATCGAGTTTGTTAGGATGCATTAGTGAGTCTGGACTTCGACCGTGTTTACTTGAAAAATGATTGCTTAACAAATTTTGTTGGAAACTATATATTTTTAACATGTGAATATTATGTGATATATTAATCTCTTAACGCGTTTGATATTATGTGATAGATGTCTACCTCTAGAACAAGTCCCACTGACTCACCTAATAATAATGAAGAGTCAAATATAAATTGGAATGAATCGTACACTGATTCACAAGTTCCCAAAGAGGAACCGGAAGAAGAGTCAGAACCGGAAGAAGAATCGGAACCGGAAGAAGAATCGGAACCGGATGAAGAAATAGAACCGGTGGGGGAAATAATAAAACGGTTAAGTAAAAGAAAATCCTCAACCAACCGACCAAGGTTAATTATGGTCAATGGTGTTTCCGCCAAGGAAGCAAAATATTGGGAGGATTACCAATTCTCCGATGAATCGGATTCCGACGAGAATTCCGATGATGTTATAGAAATTACCCCAACTGAATTTAAAAAGGCAAAAGAAAATAATAAGGGAAAGGGCATAAAAATAGAGAAATCTAATTCCAACCCCGATGAACTTTATATGTATCGTCAACCCCCGAAGTCCTTAAGTTGTAACAATGACCCGGGAACCTCTAAACCACCAGGTTTTTCTAAACCAATGTGGAAAACGACGGCTCGTATTAGGGGAACATCATATATCCCTAGAAACTTGGCAAAATGAACCAAAACCGAAGAAGAAGAAACAAGCGAGTCGGAATAAGATAGTTGTATTCGTGTGGTGTAATATATGTAATATAGTGTGCTTATGCTTTATGATATATGTAAAAATTGCTTGTATTAAAAGGATTTTTTTTATGAATCTAACTCTTGTCTATTTTACAGTATAAAAATAAAAAATGGATAGACAACCCAATATTTTAAGAGACCTACCCGGAGACATGATTGATGAAATCTTGTCTAGAGTCGGTCAGAATTCTTCGGCAAAACTATTTAAGGCGAGATCAGTTTGTAAGACATTCGAAGAACGTTCCAAGAATGCCTTAGTTTATAAAAGACTTTCGTTCGAAAGATGGGGGATATCACATTGGGAAATCCATAAGTTACGATGTGTTTACTTTGACGCATATATTGCGGGGAACCCAAATGCTATTTTACGCAATGGGTTAAGAAATTATTTTGACTCAATATATCCGAATATTGGACTTCGTGATTTAGAAAAAGCGGCTAACATGCAACATAAAGAAGCATGTTATGCTTACGGATTAGTAATGTTCGCTTCTCACCAAAGTGAGAACAAGAACATCGGCCTACAACTATTAAACAAAACGTTCCCACAAGTGACGGAGTCGGTAATTGGGGTAAGAAATGAGGTTTTTAGATTGTTACGGGACTGTTGGACATTACGTAACCCTCGTCCCTTTAACGACGTTACAACACGCTATCTTATCAACGGCCATAACGGTTATGTTCCACAAGACCAAGGATGGGAAGTAATCCCAGTAAAACCAGAATGCATGACTTGTTTCTGGACGTATGAATTACGTGTCTTTATTGCCTTTGCTGAACGACTTGTGTACTAGCTAGAATTATCTTCAAAACCATCTTGTATCAAATTTATTGTGTGCTATATTTCATGCTATATGTAAAATAAGCGGTATTGTAAGTTTGTAAAATATTGTGTAAAAGTTTGAACGCGAAATATTATTATAATCAGTTTTTCATATAGAATTGTAGTAGTTGAATTGTATATTAGCAACTAAGTATAAACTTAACGGGTAGGTACTACCCGAATTTAAACTTATAAAACGCTAATATGAAGAAAAAGCTTTTATAAATGAGTTCATATTATGCTACGAAATACTATTAACTACTCTTAATATTCTGTATGATTAACTTGTTCCATTTGACTATTTTGAAGGAAATGGCACCGACTACTCGACACACCGTGAATATGAATGAAGAGGAATTCCGTACTTTTCTAGCTTCAAACATAGCCGCAGTACAGGCTGCGCTACATACCAACAATAACCTTGGATCTAGCAGTACAGGAAATCGTGTAGGATGCACCTACAAAGAATTCACTGCCTGCAAACCTTTGGAATTTGATGGAACCGAAGGACCGATCGGATTGAAACGGTGGACCGAGAAGGTCGAATCGGTGTTTGCCATAAGTAAGTGTACTGAAGAGGACAAAGTAAAGTACGCTACGTATACCTTCATAGGTTCTGCGTTAACATGGTGGAATACCTATCTAGAGCAAGTGGGACAAGACGATGCGTACGCACTACCGTGGTCAGCATTCAAGCACTTGATGAACGAGAAGTACCGTCCCAGAACCGAGGTTAATAAGCTCAAGATAGAACTTAGAGGGTTATGAACCCAAGGATTTGATATTACCACGTACGAAAGACGATTCACAGAATTATGCCTATTGTGTCCGGGAGCATTCGAAGATGAGGAAGAGAAGATCGACGCGTTTGTGAAAGGATTACCGGAAAGAATCCAAGAAGATATAAGTTCACACGAGCCCGCCTCCATACAACAGGCATGTAGAATGGCTCACAAACTAGTGAACCAGATTGAAGAAAGAATTAAAGAACAGACTGCTGAAGAGGCCAATGTGAAGCAAGTCAAAAGAAAGTGGGAGGAAAACGGTGATAAGAATCACCAATGCAACAACAACAGCAATTACAACAATAATCGCAACAATTATCCCAATAATCGCAACATCAATCGCAACTACAACAAACGGCCCAACAACAACAACAACAACAACTATAATAGTCATCCCAACAACAATAATAACCGCAACAACAACAACAATCAGAAGCAGCTATGCCAAAGGTGTGAAAAGTATCACTCGGGGTTCTGCACCAAATTTTGCAACAAGTGTAAAAGAAATGGTCACAGCACGGCGAAGTGTGAGGTCTACGGACCAGGGGTTAATAGAACGAAAGGAACAAATGGTGTCGGAACGAGTAATGGCGGAGCAAGTAGTGTCGGAGCAAGTTATGCCAATGTAGTTTGTTATAAATGTGGAAAACCGGGCCACATTATTAGAAATTACCCGAACCAGGAGAACAAGAATGGACAAGGCCGCGGAAGAGTTTTCAATATTAATGCGGCAGAGGCACAGGAAGACCCGGAGCTTGTTACGGGTACGTTTCTTATTAATAATAAATCTGCTTACGTTTTATTTGATTCGGGTGCGGATAGAAGCTATATGAGTAGAGATTTTTATGCTAAATTAAGTTGTCCATTGATGCCTTTGGATAGTAAATTTTTACTCGAATTGGCAAATGGTAAATTAATTTCAGCAGATAATATATGTCGGAATCGAGAAATTAAACTGGTTAGCGAAACATTTAAGATTGACTTGATACCAGTAGAGTTAGGGAGTTTTGATGTGATAATCGGTATGGACTGGTTGAAAGAAGTGAAAGCAGAGATCGTTTGTTACAAAAATGCAATTCGCATTATACGAGAAAAAGGAAAACCCTTAATGGTGTACGGAGAAAAGGGCAACACGAAGCTACATCTTATTAGTAATTTGAAGGCACAAAAACTAATAAGAAAAGGTTGCTATGCTGTTCTAGCACACATCGATAAAGTACAAACTGAAGAAAAGAGCATCAATGATGTTCCCGTCGCAAAAGAATTTCCCGATGTATTTCCGAAAGAATTACCGGGATTACCCCCACATCGATCCGTTGAATTTCAAATAGATCTTGTACCAGGAGCTGCACCAATAGCTCGTGCTCCTTACAGACTCGCACCCAGCGAGATGAAAGAACTGCAAAGCCAATTACAAGAACTTTTAGAGCGTGGTTTCATTCGACCAAGCACATCACCGTGGGGAGCTCCTGTTTTGTTTGTCAAGAAGAAAGATGGTACATTCAGGTTGCGTATCGACTACCGAGAGTTGAACAAACTTACCATCAAGAACCGCTACCCACTACCGATAATCGACGACTTATTTGATCAACTACAAGGCTCGTCTGTTTATTCAAAGATTGACTTACGTTCCGGGTATCATCAAATGCGGGTGAAAGAAGATGATATTCCAAAGACTGCTTTCAGAACACGTTACGGTCATTACGAGTTTATGGTCATGCCGTTTGGTTTAACTAATGCACCAGCTGTGTTCATGGACCTTATGAACCGAGTGTGTGGACCATACCTTGACAAGTTTGTCATTGTTTTCATTGATGACATACTTATTTACTCAAAGAATGACCAAGAACACGATGAACATTTGAGAAAGGTGTTAGAAGTATTGCGGAAGGAATAATTGTACGCTAAGTTTTCAAAGTGTGCATTTTGGTTGGAAGAAGTTCAATTCCTCGGTCACATAGTGAACAAAGAAGGTATTAAGGTGGATCTGGCAAAGATAGAAACTGTTGAAAAGTGGGAAACCCCGAAAACTTCGAAACACATACGCCAGTTTTTAGGACTAGCTGGTTACTACAGAAGGTTCATCCAAGACTTTTCCAGAATAGCAAAACCCTTGACTGCATTAACGCATAAAGGGAAGAAATTTGAATGGAATGATGAACAAGAGAAAGCGTTTCAGATATTGAAAAAAAAGCTAACTACGACACCTATATTGTCATTGCCTGAAGGGAATGATGATTTTGTGATTTATTGTGACGCATCAAAGCAAAGTCTCGGTTGTGTATTAATGCAACGAACGAAGGTGATTGCTTATGCGTCTAGACAATTGAAGATTCACGAACAAAATTATACGACGCATGATTTGGAATTGGGCGCGGTTGTTTTTGCATTAAAGACTTGGAGGCACTACTTATATGGGGTCAAAAGTATTATATATACCGACCACAAAAGTCTTCAACACATATTTAATCAGAAACAACTGAATATGAGGCAGCGTAGGTGGATTGAGTTGTTGAATGATTACGACTTTGAGATTCGTTACCACCCGGGGAAGGCAAATGTGGTAGCCGATGCCTTGAGCAGGAAGGATAGAGAACCCATTCGAGTAAAATCTATGAATATAATGATTCATAATAACCTTACTACTCAAATAAAGGAGGCGCAACAAGGAGTTTTAAAAGAGGGAAATTTAAAGGATGAAATACCCAAGGGATCGGAGAAGCATCTTAATATTCGGGAAGACGGAACCCGGTATAGGGCTGAAAGGATTTGGGTACCAAAATTTGGAGATATGAGAGAAATGGTACTTAGAGAAGCTCATAAAACCAGATACTCAATACATCCTGGAACGGGGAAGATGTACAAGGATCTCAAGAAACATTTTTGGTGGCCGGGTATGAAAGCCGATGTTGCTAAATATGTAGGAGAATGTTTGACGTGTTCTAAGGTCAAAGCTGAGCATCAGAAACCATCAGGTCTACTTCAACAACCCGAAATCCCGGAATGGAAATGGGAAAACATTACCATGGATTTTATCACTAAATTGCCAAGGACTGCAAGTGGTTTTGATACTATTTGGGTAATAGTTGATCGTCTCACCAAATCAGCACACTTCCTGCTAATAAGAGAAGATGACAAGATGGAGAAGTTAGCACGACTGTATTTGAAGGAAGTCGTCTCCAGACATGTAATACCAATCTCTATTATCTCTGATAGGGATGGTAGATTTATTTCAAGATTCTGGCAGACATTACAGCAAGCATTAGGAACTCATCTAGACATGAGTACTGCCTATCATCCACAAACTGATGGGCAGAGCGAAAGGACGATACAAACGCTTGAAGACATGCTACGAGCATGTGTTATTGATTTCGGAAACAGTTGGGATCGACATCTACCGTTAGCAGAATTTTCCTACAACAACAGCTACCATTCAAGCATTGAGATGGCGCCGTTTGAAGCACTTTATGGTAGAAATTGCAGGTCTCCGATTTGTTGGAGTGAAGTGGGGGATAGACAGATTACGGGTCCGGAGATTATACAAGAAACTACCGAGAAGATCATCCAAATTCAACAACGGTTGAAAACCGCCCAAAGTCGACAAAAGAGCTACGCTGACATTAAAAGAAAAGATATAGAATTTGAAATTGGAGAGATGGTCATGCTTAAAGTTGCACCTTGGAAAGGCGTTGTTCGATTTGGTAAACGAGGGAAATTAAATCCAAGGCATATTGGACCATTCAAGATTATTGATCGTTAGATGAAATCCAAATTAACGAAAAACTCCAATTCATCGAAGAACCCGTCGAAATAATGGATCGTGATGTTAAAAGACTTAAGCAAAACAAGATACCAATTGTTAAGGTTCGATGGAATGCTCGTAGAGGACCCGAGTTCACCTGGGAGCGTGAAGATCAGATGAAGAAGAAATACCCGCATCTATTTCCAGAAGATTTGTCAACACCTTCAACAGCTTAAAATTTCGGGACGAAATTTATTTAACGGGTAGGTACTGTAGTGACCCGAAATTTTCCATGTTTATATATATTAATTGAGATTGATATTTACATGATTAAATGTTTCCAACATGTTAAGCAATCAAACTTGTTAAGACTTGATTAATTGAAATATATTTCATATAGACAATTGACCACCCAAGTTGACCGGCGATTCACGAACGTTAAAACTTGTAAAAATGACATGACGGTATATATATGGATATACATATGGTTAACATGAGATTATGATAAGTAAGTATCTCCATAAGTATATTAACAATGAGTTATATACATATAAACAAGACTACTAACTTAAGGATTTCGAAACGAGACATATATGTAACGATTATCGTTGTAACGACATTTAAATGTATATATATCATATTAAGATATATTAATATATCATAATATCATGATAATATAATAATTTAACATCTAATTAGATATAATAAACAATGGGTTAACAACATTAATTGAGATCGTTAACTTAAAGGTTTCAAAACAACACTTACATGTAACGACTAACGATGACATAACGACTCAGTTAAAATGTATATACATGTAGTGTATTTAGATGTATTAAAATACTTTTGGAAGACTTCAATACATATATCAAAACACTCATACTTAACGAAAATGGTTACAGTTACTTTCCCATTCTTTTCTTTCATCAAGAATTCTAGTCGTATTCTTACCCGTATTATACACAGCTTCAAAATGTACTTACTATGGGTATATACCAATAGGAACTAGCATGGGATTCCACTCTTGATTATGTCATGTATGACTAATCAATTTTAACTTCTACCATGAGCTAGTCAACTAACTAGAACTCCTTTTAACCCCACTCACCACTCACCAATTACCACTCATCATTAACTCCATTTCACTTCCAATTCTCTTTCTAATTCTCTCTCAACACACACACACTATTATGATCGTATTTTTCCAGTAGTTAATCATCATCTTCATCAAAAATCACTTCAAGAATCAAGCTATAATCATCATAGGAAGAACACTTCAAGAACACTTCAAAAATCCCTTCAAGTTTACTAATTTACTTCCAAGCTTTCTAATCCATTCCAAGTAATCATCTAAGATCAAGAAACCTTTGTTATATACAGTAGGTTATCTTTCTTATTCAAGATAATATTCATATTCAAACTTTGATTCAATTTCTATAACTATAAACTATCTTAATTCGAGTAAAAATCTTACTTGAACTTGTTTTTGTGTCATGATCCTACTTCAAGAACTTTCAAGCCATCCAAGATCCTTTGAAGCTAGATCATTTCTTGTCACTTCCAGTAGGTTTACCTACTAAACTTGAGGTAGTAATGATGTTCATAATATCATTCGATTCATATATATAAAACTATCTTATTCGAAGGTTTAAACTCGTAATCACTAGAACATAGTTTAGTTAATTCTAAATTTGTTCGCAAACAAAAGTTAATCCTTCTAACTTGACATTTAAAATTAACTAAACATATGTTCTATATCTATATGATATGCTAACTTAATGATTTAAAACCTGGAAACACGAAAAACACCATAAAATCGGATTTACGCCGTCGTAGTAACACCGCGGGCTGTTTTGGGTTAGTTAATTAAAAACTATGATTAATTTTGATTTAAAAGTTGTTATTCTGAGAAAATGATTTTTATTATGAACATGAAACTATATCCAAAAATTATGGTTAAACTCAAAGTGGAAGTATGTTTTATAAAATGGTCATCTAGACGTCGTTCTTTCGACTGAAATGACTACCTTTACAAAAACGACTTGTAACTTATTTTTCCGACTATAAACCTATACTTTTTCTGTTTAGATTCATAAAATAGATTTCAATATGAAACCATAGCAATTTGATTCACTCAAAACGGATTTAAAATGAAGAAGTTATGGGTAAAACAAGATTGGATAATTTTTCTCATTTTAGCTACGTGAAAATTGGTAACAAATCTATTCCAACCATAACTTAATCAACTTGTATTATATATTATGTAATCTTGAGATACCATAGACACGTATACAATGTTTCGACCTATCATGTCGACACATCTATATATATTTCGGAACAACCATAGATACTCTATATGTGAATGTTGGAGTTAGCTATACAGGGTTGAGGTTGATTCCAAAATATATATAGTTTGAGTTGTGATCAATACTGAGATACGTATACACTGGGTCGTGGATTGATTCAAGATAATATTTATCGATTTATTTCTGTACATCTAACTGTGGACAACTAGTTGTAGGTTACTAACGAGGACAGTTGACTTAATAAACTTAAAACATCAAAATATATTAAAAGTGTTGTAAATATATTTTGAACATACTTTAATATATATGTATATATTGTTATAGGTTCGTGAATCAACGGTGGCCAAGTCTTACTTCTCGACGAAGTAAAAAAATCTGTGAAAGTGAGTTATAGTCCCACTTTTAAATTCTAATATTTTTGGGATGAGAATACATGCAGGTTTTATAAATGATTTACAAAATAGACACAAGTACGTGAAACTACATTCTATGGTTGAATTATCGAAATCGAATATGCCCCTTTTTATTAAGTCTGGTAATCTAAGAATTAGGGAACAGACACCCTAATTGACGCGAATCCTAAAGATAGATCTATTGGGCCTAACAAACCCCATCCAAAGTACCGGATGCTTTAGTACTTCGAAATTTATATCATATCCGAAGGGTGTCCCGGAATGATGGGGATATTCTTATATATGCATCTTGTTAATGTCGGTTACCAGGTGTTCACCATATGAATGATTTTTATCTCTATGTATGGGATGTATATTGAAATATGAAATCTTGTGGTCTATTGTTACAATTATATATATATATATAGGTTAAACCTATAACTCACCAACATTTTTGTTGACGTTTAAAGCATGTTTATTCTCAGGTGAATACTAAGAGCTTCCGCTGTTGCATACTAAAATAAGGACAAGATTTGGAGTCCATGTTTGTATGATACTGTGTAAAAACTGCATTCAAGAAACTGATTTCGATGTAACATATTTGTATTGTAAACCATTATGTAATGGTCGTGTGTAAACAGGATATTTTAGATTATCATTATTTGATAATCTACGTAAAGCTTTTTAAACCTTTATTTATGAAATAAAGGTTATGGTTTGTTTTAAAAATGAATGCAGTCTTTGAAAAACGTCTCATATAGAGGTCAAAACCTCGCAACTAAATCAATTAATATGGAACGTTTTTAATCAATAAGAACGGGACATTTCAACACCAACCAATCAACTACCGTGATTACTGGAGAAAATGGGGGTGAGTTCGCGATATACTCACCCTATGTAGAAGGGAAGAAGGTACCCCATATCATGAATCGAATCTACCACCTAACATTGAAGTACTTGACCCGCTCACCGGCGAACCCGTTCGCAACACCGTTTATACCCTTTTTGTTAGAATTTTTCGTCTTGAGACTACCATTAACATAACTAGAGAAGATATCTGATCTCTACCTCACACTGATAACCAACCAGGGTTAGTAGAAGAAGTTAAAGAACTCCGAGCTCGAGTGTTAACTTTAGAAAGCACGGTATACAATTTGCAAGCACCAGCAGTATCACCAACACCAGTAACATCACCAACCTTAGCACCAACAGCACTAGTACCACCAACAACAACATCCGCATCACCAGATTCGACATCTCATTCTGTACCTCGAGTATAATCATTGTTCTACATGACGTTCTACATCATTTATCTTCGTTCGACATAGCGATTATGTAATCTCTAATGTTTTAGAAATTATATGTGCTTGTTCTAACGGTAAATCAAATGAGTTTAATATTATATTAACTCATTAAATCCATGATTGCATCTGAAGAAAATATATATGCAAGTATATTTTCATAAAGATTGTAATTAAAAAAAAAATTCTTTCGTACAAACTGTTAATGGTGAAAATATTTTAACGCGTAGGTAATACCCGAGGAATATTTAGATTTCACATTAATAAGTTACACTGTACATTCTTTCAAATCTGATTCAACAGTCATTTACTATCCTACTTACATCCACAGATATACGTATCCGTTCACCACAGAATAACCATATTCATCCAATTTCATATTTGTATTTTGATTTATCAGAATCCAACAAGTGGCATAATGAAGAAAACATTTGACAAAATAAAATTTGTTAGAAACAAACAAATTAACTATGAGAAATTTTATTAAGAATCCACGCTAACTGTTCCTAGCTAATTGTTCCTAGCTAACTGATTACATTTTATTTATCGCAATTTAATTATCGCAATTTACATTCTCGCAATTTTATTTATCTTCATTTAATTTCTGTTATTTACTTTACGCACTTTATTTATCGTTATTTAATTTCTGTTATTTATTTTACGCACTTTAAATATCGGGACACGTATACAAGGTTTTGACATATCATATCGACCCATCTATATATATTATTTGGAATAACCATAGACACTCTATATGCAGTAATGCGGGAGTTAGCTATACAAGGTTGAGGTTGATTCTACAATAATATATATAGTTTGAGTTGTGATCGAGTCTGAGACTTATACGGGTCATGACACGTATTAATTAATTCGAATATTATATATTAAACTATATATGAATTATTGGACTGTTAACTGTGGACTATCGACTGTGGACTAATAATATTGGAAAATTAAAATGAATTAAAATATTGATTATAACATACGAAACTAAACAATTCTTCAAGTTTGCCACTTGATTTCATTTTAAATCTCATTTGTATCTTGACGATTACAATCTGCGTTCAAATCTTTCATAATTCTTGAAAACACCTCAATCGAGAGGATGAACCAACCGCACTTCATCTACGAAAGAAAAGATCTATGCATATAGCTATGCACCTAAAAACTCTCAAAAACTGAGTAAACGTTTAACGCGTAGCTGTGCTAATTCCTTTAGCGTTATTATTACCG
Organism: Rutidosis leptorrhynchoides; assembly: GCF_046630445.1. NCBI lineage: Eukaryota > Viridiplantae > Streptophyta > Magnoliopsida > Asterales > Asteraceae > Rutidosis > Rutidosis leptorrhynchoides. The sequence continues at coordinate 259,815,935 of NC_092339.1, forward strand.
AAGATAACTTTGCAATCTCTTTCCAAATTAGCCAATTTTGTCACAGCTCCAATAAGTCAACTCCGACTCTTCGTCCGAAACAACCTCATTATAACCTTGATATATATGCGTACTCTTTTATTGTTACCGGAGAACCTTTTATATTCCACCATATTACCAGCAGATGTACTAGCAACCTCGTCGCTCCTTGGTTTACATCTCTCCGACAAATCCCTATATTTATCTATTGAAGTCTCATCATGTACTCATCTACATCTTGTAACAAGAATTGCCATATCAATTATCGGGAATCAGCAAACCTGTATTATGAGTCTCGCAACGTTTCCACAACAACAGTTATATGTATCCATATAACATTTATCTCTTAGAACTATGATCTTCCATTCTGAAATTCTGAAAAGCACCCAGTCTGCGAATTAATGCTCTGAATTTTGAAAATTTGAATGAAGCAACAAAAACCGTAAACGACCTCAACAGCCAAAAGTTGATGATAAAGAATTGTATGTTGGCAAAGCTCAGCAAAAGTTTGAAACTGAAAAACTGATTGAGCAAACTACGAAGGAGTCTCTGAACAAATCACAAGGACTAAACTTGTACATTAAGAATCCTGACGATTCTGTTTCTGATGAAATCTTTAGCGAATACCTTGCTTCTGACTCCAAACTCTTGCGGACAAATTTTCTTCACCATCCTTTGATATTAGAAATTCCAAGATATCATCGTATCTTTCATTATAAATATCCTCCATATTTCTGAAGATATTTTTATAACTATTCTTATCTGAAATCATTAATCTCTTCGTGCTATCAGTGTTACATCATATAGAAACTGTTAGTTTCTATATTCTGTAAACTTTCGAGCTTAAAATATGAATGTTATTGAAGTAATGTTGGGAATTGATGCATGAGTTAGTATAATATAATGACACTTGATCAACGTGATTATATTACAGTAAGCCATGCTGAGTTTCTAAGTGGAACATGATGATTCACAGATTATAACGTCATCATGTGTCATGTTACATAACTCTTTCATTCTGCTTAATTTCTAAACATATCCAGAAAATATATTCTTGATAGTTCTATTCTCAGTGATTCTGGTAATTTGACAAATCAAATCGTGCTATTACGTTCTTTCTTGTTTAGAACATTAAGTTCATTCGAAATTTCATACTTACGAATTCTGGACCGTTACTCGCTTTACTAGAGGTCGAGAAGATAATAAAAAGGCAAAGAGCTCCAAAATATATGAGAAAATATAAAGCCCAATAAAAACACAGAGGTTACAAACCATGGATATTAATACGAATAGCAATATAAAGACATGGTAAAATTAAGAATAGTATCACCCTAAGGTAATAGTAGAAGTAAACAGATTTTTCTGGTGGAAGACTGAAAAAAAGGATGACAGAAATGATAATTAAGAAAATATCAAGGATGAGAACTGGATTAAACATTTTCACAATCTTTTGGATATATGAACTAAGAAAGAAAGTATAGGAATGGTGAGAATAATAGAACGGAAGAGTTTAATTTCTAATGGAAATATCAGACAGAGAAATTGAGGCAGATCACTGTATTTAATTATAGAGATCTTAATTTACTTATTCGCCGAAGAATCAAATCTTTTAGATATCAAAGATTTTCTTTAAATCCCTTGAATTCCGGAATTCAACAAAGACAACATCAAAAATTAAGACGCACCTTATTTTCTAAATTCAACCACGACTAGTCAAAAGTTATGATGAAACTTGTCTTTCTCATTTCACTATTTAGTGATAGCTTCATTCGTACGCTTCGAGTAATCGAATTGTCTTATTCATATTACTCAACGGTGATAAAACTCTATTTATCAACTCATATTCGTCATGAAAACATTTTTAATGTTAGCCATGACAATCTCGATCAAATTTCGGGACAAAATTTCTTTAACAGGTAGGTACTATGATGACCCGGGAATTTCAGACCAAATTTAAACTTAAATTTTATATGTTTCCGATATGATAAGCAAAGTCTATAATGTTGAATCTCAAAATTTTGGAATTTATATTCATGTAATCAATTATCCTTTGTCTGTGCTCAACGATTCACGAACTATTGTGTGTAAATAAATGTGTATAATTATGTATATATGTATATATATATATATATATATATATATATATATATATATATATATATATATATATATATATATATATATATATATATATATATATATATATATATATATAAACAAAAGTATATGTATAATAATTTGAAATAATACAATCTATTATTACTAATACTAATAGTATTATTATTATCACTTTTATGAATTTTAGTATCAATATTACTTATTATTAATAATGATATAATTATTATTATTATTAATATTCATAGATATTAATTATTAATATTAATATATATATAAATAAAAAAAAATCAAGAACTGGTACCATTCAGTTTCACATCCACATCCCCACTGTATCTGATTTTTGTATTTGTCAGAGTTTGTTACAAGTCTACTTCAATTTTAATTACAGAACAAAATTCTTTCATCATATATAGCATCTTCTGCATTGTAATTGGATATTAACCAAAAATCAAGAAATAAGCTCTTATCCTCCGGTCTTCATCGTTTTCATCATATTTTGATTTTGAATGAAATTTCAAAATGTAATAATACAGTCTTGTTAGGAATCGTCTATCTAAACTATCTGTAAGTTTTCAATCCTCAATTCTTTCTATTAATCTCCAATTTGAGAGTCAAAGTTTTGGGTTTTAAAAGTCAACTAAGTGTTCTTGAATCAAATTCAAGTTTGTTTTGATGTTTCCAGTTAATTTGATGATCCATAAAGATTATATGAATGATTTGCAACACAATTCATGTTGTAATCATAATCTATAACAGTCTTAAATTCAAAACCAACTTTTGAGCTCATATGTTCTTGACAGTGATATACACTAATTTGAATTCGCAACAAATTTCAAAAACTAAAAATGCAGAGTTGTTAGGAATCATTTACTTAAACTTCCTGTAAAATCTAAAGTTCCAATTCTTAATAACGAATTCGAATTTGCAAGTCAAAGTTATTTTGCCAAAAGTCAACCAATTTGTTCATCGAGAAATTAGAGCTCGTTTTGATGTTTCAAGTTCAATTGATGATTCCAATAGTTTTTAGGAATGATTTGAAACATGTTTCATGTTGTAAAGATTGTCCAAAACGAACTCAAAATTGAAAACAAAATTTTTTTTTTCTTGGCTACCAGCAAGCAGTAGGATTTTTTTTGTTTTTTTTCTCATTTTTTTTATATCATGAACACATTTTTTTTTTGTTTCATGTTGTTTATAAGTCATAAATGAAAACCCGTTCGATTTTTGTTGAGTTTTTGCCCCCGTTTGATTTTAAACTTGGTGAAGAAGATGATGAACATGGCTAAATGAAATACTAGATATATAGTTTGGGTTGCCTTATAAATCAGATATACAAGACAGAGGGAATGGTTAAGTGTGTTTGCGGGTGAGCGGGAGGTCTCTAGTTCAAACCCGGTTCAGGGCATAGTTTTTAGAAAGGCTTTGGAAGGTAGATTTCATTACCAAAATTATTATTATTATTAGTATTGTGATTATTATTATTATGGTTATTTTTAGAACACTTATTATTACTAATACAAGTATTATTATAAAGACTATAATTTATTATTATAATTATGATTATGATTATTATTATTATTATGAGAATGATATAAATTATTATTATTTTCATTAATATTAGTACTTGTAACATTTTATAATTGTTAGTGTTATTATTATCATCCACATAGGTATTATTATTAGTATTATCATCATTATTATTAATATTACAAAGTATCATTAATAGACTTATCATTTAAACATTAATATTAGTGATATTGTATAATTACTTAAAATTTCTATTAAAACTATTAAAAATTACCATTATTATTATTAGTATTATTTTTTACTAAAACTATCATTATTATTGATTTCGGTATTATCTATGTCATTATTATTAAAATAATTACGATTATGAAAAATAAAAGTTTTAAAGACGTTATTAAAATTATAAACATAAAAATAAAGATTTTATATATAAATATATATTTAATACACATAACTTAACTATACTAATATATCTATATATATAATTAAAATATATATAATGAACCTACTAGCCTACTATATATATAAATTACATCACTAATAATAATATAAATAAATATATTTGTTCGATTACAAGTATATGTCTTAATAGATATATGAATGATATAGGTTCGTGAATCTGAGGCCAACCCTACATTGTTCAATGTCGTCATATGTATTTTTACTACAAAATAAATTATTGTGAGTTTCATTTGCTCCCTTTTTAAATGCTTTTGCAATATATATTTTTGGGACTGAGAATACATGCGCTGCTTTTATAACTGTTTTACGGAATAGACACAAGTACTTAAAATTTCATTCTATGGTTGAATTATTGAAATCGAATATGCCTCTTTTATTAAGTCTGGTAATCTAAGAATTAGGGAACAGACACCCTAATTGACGTGAACTCTAAAGATAGATCTATCGGGCCCAACAAGCCCCATCCAAAGTACCGGATGCTTTAGTACTTCGAAATTTATATCATGTCCGAAGGAGGATCCCGGAATGATGGGGATATTCTTATATACATATTGTGAATGTCGGTTACCAGATGTTCAATCCATATGAATGATATTTTTGTCTCTATGCATGGGACGTATGATTATGAGAAATGGAAGTATGAAATCTTGTGGTCTATTAAAATTATGAAATGATTATTTATGTTAAACCAATGAACTCACCAACCTTTTGGTTGACACTTTAAAGCATGTTTATTCTCATGTACGAAAGAAATCTTCCGCTGTGCATTTGCTCATATTAGAGATATTACTTGGAGTCATTCATGACATATTTCAAAAGACGTTGCATTCGAGTCGTTGAGTTCATCAAGATTATTATTAAGTTAATTATATTTAGATATATTATGAAATGATATGCATGCCTGTTAACTGTCGATGTAACGAAAGTTTGTCTTTTAAAAACGAATGCAATGTTTGTAAAATGTATCATATAGAGGTCAAGAACCTCGCGATGTAATCAACTGTTGTGAATCGTTTATAATCGATGTGGACTTCGTCCGGATGGATTAGGACGGGTCTCTACAATTTGTTTTCTGAAAACCCTATTTTTAATGCGTTCATTACCATTGAACGTAAAATCCTAGGAATTCACCTCGAATTCATTAGGTCACCTGAACCAAATCGGGTGTCAACCGTAAGAACGGTGGTTGCATAGCATGGTCAAAGACAGGACCTTGTGCTAGACCGAAGAAAAATTATAAGGGTGAGCTTTACTATTGCTCCTACCAAGGATAGTAATTGCATCCGACACGTTATAGACCATAATTAAAAGCATGTCAGGGGACATTGCCTTAACAGTTGCTTGTTCAACGCTTTCCTTTACAACCGGACGGTATTTTACCGAAAGGTAATGTACAGAGCAAGTATACTGGACGTGTTGCTTTCACAATACAAGGTTAGTAAGTGGGTGACACAAAACCACAAGTTTTGAGCTAAAATTTTCAAATCTGAAACCCACAAAAACAATTTGCAAACACCGGTAAAGGGTTATTCCAGAAAACTTATCTAGGGTAAAAGCTAGATTTAATTTTCAAAAGATTAAATGTTTTCATAAAGATCCAATTTCCTTAATGGATCTAAATTTTCATAGTCATGTGAGACTGTAAACCACAACGTTACTATCATTGTTTATACCGCCATATAGAAATCACTGATGTACAAAGTGTGAAGAATAAAGAAGTGATTCTAGTATTTTTATTTCAAGACTATATTGCTTGAGGACAAGCAACGCTCAAGTGTGGGAATATTTGATAATGCTAAAAACGAACATATATTTCATAGCATTATCCCTCAAGAAAGACAAGCTTTTAGTTGCAATTGTTCTATTTACAAGTGATATTCGTTTAAATAATAAAAGGTGAAGACAAAAGACAGATTCGACGAATTGAAGACGCAAACGACCAAAAAGCTCAAAAGTACAAAATACAATCAAAGTGGTTCAAATTATTGATGAGAAACGTCTCAAAATTAAAAGAGTATAAGACGCAAAACGAAAAGTACACGATATTAAATCGTACGAAAGGACGTTCGAAAATCCGGAACCGGGACCTGAGTCAACTTTCAACGCTCGACGCAACGGATAAAAAATTACAAGTCAACTATGCACAAGAATATAATATAATATATATATAATTATATAAATTATATATTATATATATATATATATATATATATATATATATATATATATATATATATATATATATATATATTAAAAAATTACAGCAGCCTACGTTTAAATCAAAGAGTGAGCTGGAATCCACAGATCCGCACTCGCGGTATTTTTGTGAAGGAAACTACCGCACTCGCGGTACTCTACAGTACGAAGTGGGCCTATAAAAGGCAACGAATTCTGCACCAAAAACACATCTTTTTCTTTCCTTTCTATCTATCACTCGTATATATATATATATACATATATATATATATATATATATATATATATATATATATATATATATATATATATATATATATATATATGTATATGTATATATATATATGTATATATATATATATGTATATATATATATGTATATATATATATATATATTATAATTTTAATATTATATTCTAATAATAAGGGTATGTTAGCGAATGTTGTAAGGGTGTAAGTCGAAATTCTGTCCGTGTAACGCTACGCTATTTTTAATCACTGTAAGTTATGGTTAATGTTATTTTTAAATTAATGTCTCGTAGCTAAGTTATTATTATGCTTATTTAATGCCGAAATAATCATGATGTTGGGCTAAAAATATTAAAATTGGATAATTGGGCTTTGTACCATAATTGGAATTTGGATAAAAGAACGACACTTGTGGAAATTAGACTATGGGCTATTAATGGACTTTATATTAACTAAATGATACCTCGTTAATTTAATATATAGACTTATAATTTGACGTATTTATATATAACCACATACGCTTGACTGGGTACGGTGGGCGGGATATCTATAAATACCAATAATTATTCATTTTACCGGACACGGAATTGGATTAATAGTTAATAGACTTGTTGAAACAGGGGTGGATTACATTCAAGGGTAATTGGTGTAATTGTTAACAAAGTAGTAAAACCTTGGTTTACACGCAGTCGATAACCTGGTGTATTCATTAAACAAAGTATTAAGACCTTGTTACAATTCGAATCCCCAATTAGTTGGAATATTTGACTTCGGGAATAAGAATAATTTGACGAAGGCTTTCGCACTTTATATTTATGACTGATGGACTATTATGGATAAATCCGTATGGACATATTAAATAATCCAGGACAAAGAACAATTAACCCATGGGAATAAACTAAAAATCAACACGTCAAACATCATGATTATGGAAGTTTAAATAAGCATAATTCCTTTATTTCATATTTAATTTCCTTTATTTCATATTTAATTGAACTTTTAATTATCGCACTTTTATTTATTGTTATTGTATTTAATTGCACTTTTAATTTTCGTACTCTTTAATTATCGCAATTTTATTTTATCGCACTTTTATTTTATCGCACTTTCGTTATTGTTATTTACTTTACGTTTTAAATTAAGTCTTTTATATAATATTTTACATTAGGTTTTAACTGCGACTAAAGTTTTAAAATTGACAAACCGGTCATTAAACGGTAAAAATCCCCTTTTATAATAATAATAATACTATTTATATATATATTTATACAAATATAGTTTTTAAAAAATATAGCGTTAAACTTGGCTAGTTCCCTGTGGACGAACCGTACTTACTAAAAACTACACTACTGTACGATTAGGTACACTGCCTATAAGTGTTGTAGCAAGGTTTAGGTATATCCACTCTATAAATAAATAAATAACTCGTGTAAAATTGTATCGTATTTAATAGTATTTTGTTGTAAAAATATAACTATTTCGTATACACCTCTACGCACATCACTATTATCGTGTTTTTCGAGCGTATGTTGAGGTTTTAGCTATTAGGGTTAAGTATTAGGGTTTAGATATTAAGATTTATAGGGTTTAGATATTAGGGTTTAGAAATTTAGTGTTTAGGGTTTAGATTTATGATTTAGATTGAGTTTTTAACACGAACGGTTTAGAGTTTAGGGTTTGATGTTTTGGGTTTATGGAATAAACCCAAAACACCAAACCCTAAACTCTAAACCCTAAACTCTAAATCGGGCTAAATTTTACTTCACAAAACATGAAGAAAAAAAACGCTCACATTCTTCACGAACAATATTATCTTGAATGTTATTTTTGTCGATCATTTTCCAGCCTAAATAATAACATTCATCACGAAGTGTCTTTTCTAAATGTTCATATTTTCGTGTGATCTTGATGCCGAAAAAAAAATTCCAAAAAAAACGAAAAAAAAATTGCTTTCCCTCGCTTTCCCCCGATTGGTTACTTCCCCATTGATCATGCCCATATATATATATATATATATATATATATATATATATATATATATATATATATATATATATATATATATATATATATATATATATATATATATATATATATATATATATATATATATATATATATATAGGATCCAGTGAGAACTTTTTTAGTGTGAGAACCCTAAAAAACTTCAAAATACACTGAAATTCAAGTAAAAAAAGTGGCGGGCGAGCAAAAATCAAAGAATTCGAGCAAAAAAAAACGGGCGAGCAAAATTTTTTTTTTGTTCGAATTACCAAAATGTAGAACACAAAATTGTTCGAATTTCAATTTTTTGTTCGAATTTCACATGTTCTACAAATTTTTGTTCGAATTTGAAAAATGTAGAACACAAAATTATTCGAATTTCACCATTTTTATTCGAATTTCATTTTTTTGTTCGCCCGCCATTTTATTTTTGTTCGACTTTCACAATTTTTGTTCGAATTTCACCTTTTTTGTTTGCCCGCCCTTTTTTTGTTCAAATTTCAGTGTATTTGGGAGTTCTCAGGGTCAAAAAGTAAAGGGATCAAATGAGAACTTTTTGACCCTGAGAACTCCCAAATACACCAAGATACACTAAAATTCGAACAAAAAAAAGGGCGGGTGAATAAAAAAAGTGAAATTCGAACAAAAATTGTGAAAGTCGAACTAAAATAAAATGGCGGGCGAACAAAAAATGAAATTCGAACAAAAATTCTGAAATTCGAACAATTTTGTGTTCTACATTTTTCAAATTCGAACAAAAATTTGTAACACATGTCAAATTCGAAAAAAAATTTGAAATTCGAACAACTTTGTGTTCTACATTTTGGTAATTCAAACAAAAAAATAATAAATTATAATTATAATTTTTGCTCGCCCGTTTTTTTTTGTTGCTCGAATTCCTTTTTTTTTGTTCGAATTTCTTGTTTTTTGCACGCCCGCCACTTTTTTTGCTCGAATTTCAGTGTATTTTAGAGTTTCTAGAGTTCTCACACTAAAAAGTTCTTACTGGATCCTCACCCTATATATATCAAAGAGGTTTTTGTTTAGGTGCCAGAGTTTAATTAAAAGTTATTTAAGAATGTTTATATATATATATATATATATATTGTATCTATCATATAATATAAGGAAACGATTTTATAATTTATTATTAACAAATTATTTATTTATGGAGTATATAACATAACAATATTATACATAAATCAATCAATACATCAATACAAAAGTAGACGATTAGATCGAAGTATGAAAATTACCTGAAGATAATTAACCAAATTTGTCTTGATTTAGAGTTTTCTTATTTAAAATGTTGAATTGATTATTAGTAATCTGTAGTTTCTATTAAAATTCTATAATGATGATATCATTATTAAGCTAATTCCTTTGTTAAGAAAAAATCAAAAATAAAAAGAAAAAAATCTAGGTCACTTAGATGATGTCATTAATTCTAAGTATTTTATGAATAAAAAAATTGTACATAAAGTAACTAACTTAAATAAATTATTACTCCGTAATTTTGAGTAGTCAGTATATTAGCTATAATTACGAAATAATTATTGTAAATAATGTGATGATTTGACCATTTGAGAAATGTGTGACTATTTGCCCACATACACAACTACTAAACGGTTCATAAATGTAAGACCCTGAAATTTATAAATTAGAAAGTGTCACCAGAGAGTGTTCTCAGAAGTGCCACTAAAAGTGAACCTAATACTTATGCATTTTCAAAATTTACATCAGAATCAGTCAACCTCAGTCCCTGAACTTTCAACACTGTGCCGCCTTCGGTTTTAGTAGAAACGCCTGTTGCGCACTTGGTTGTACGCAGCGCAAAAGGTGCTGGCAGACAGCTTCGTGATTTTTAATGTTTTAAGAGGGGTATTTGTGTCATTTCACTTGGGAACGGATTTGCAGCCATAATATCATATTGGGATCCGATTTTGGATCATTTTCACATCCACACAACCCTCTCATCTCATCTTAGAGAGAGAAAGAGATTTCTAGAGAGAGATTTGGAGATTTGGGGAAGAATAATCTTGAATCGATCAAAGGTCCGAGTGTTAAAGTTGTTCAGGTCGCTCCTAGCTACGTTTTGGTTGTTGTGATAAGTTCTAACTCCGAATTTCATTGTTTGATTTTATATTCAAAGTTAGGGTTTGAACTTGATTTGTTGAGAAACCCATTTGAACTCATGAAGTGAGTTTAGTGATGCTAGTAATTGGGTTTTGTAGTGTCGTTGGTGGATTTTGGGTTGGTTGATGTTTTGGTCAAGTCTAAGGCTTGCAAAATGGCTTAAATCACTAGGTTTAGTGATTATGGAAGTATTGAAATCCATTTTGGTGTATTTGGTTGATTAATTTTGAAATGGGTCAAAATTAGGGTTTATGTGTCAAATTGGGTAAGATAAGTGCTTAACACTTATGATTTGGTTTAATTGGTGTATTAGGACCATTTTCACTTGTGTTAATGATTATTGGTTAGTTTGGGCGCGTTTTGTGGTTGGAAGTGCATTTGGATCGAAATTGCACTAAGTGTTAATTTGGGTTGATTTGTAATCCACCCTAATTGTGTTGTGTGTTATGTGATAAATGGAATAGGTACATTCCATTAGCGTATTAGGGATTATCCGGTTGCATTCGTCGAGGTACTAAGGTGAGTGGAATATTTATACATGTATGTATTTAGTTTATTTACTCGTATGCGATGTGGGTCTTCGGGCTACATCGTGAGTATTGGTGTTATGTCACAAGCCGATGACTTATTGGTGGTATGTGTGATGAGAACTACGAGTCGGTAGTGTCTTAGCAGGTGATTCACAAGTCGTTAACACCCCATGGTGGTTCACAAGTCGGTGACCCCTTATATGTTGGTGGGTGATTCACAAGTCGGTGACACCCTATGGTGATTCACAAGTCGGTGGCACCTCATGGAGGTTCACAAGCCGGTGACCCCCTAATGTCGTGGTAGGTGATTCACAAGTCGGTGACACCTCATCGAGGTTCACAAGTCGGTGACCTCGTATGTATTGGCGGGTGATTTACAAGTCGGTGACACCCTATGGTGAGTCACAAGTCGGTGACACCTTATGATGATTCACAAGACGGTGACATCTTTGCGAGTTGGACTCGACGTTTTTGGTCGACTACAAGTCGATAGTACCATAGTGGGGGAATGGTTAACCATGATTATGTCTTGTTATGTATAGCTTATATTTGTGGTGATTTATATACTAATGTTGTTGCTAGTTGCATGTTTGGTAATGCTAGCTCGTTTATACATTGTTTGCATGGTATTTGTAAGTGGATGCGTGTAGGTAAATTATATATGTATATGTATATGTATAAGTATTGCATTCACCAAGCAATTAGCTTACCCTCTCGTAGTTTACATTTTTAGGTTCGGAAGTAGACGTGGCAAGGGTATGCTTGGGATTTAGATGATTTCCCCTTTTGTTGCTTGCTTGGATTACTTTTGGATTCGACCTAGGATTGGGTAGTTTATCCCCAAACATCATGCTAGTAGTTTTTTTGGAAATTAAACTCATTTGGGTCGAAATCGCTACTTGAATGTATTTAACGGGTCGGTGGAGTCCCGAAGATTGTAATGTACTTTGTCATTTTAAAACCGGATAATTAATGTTTGTGAATCGTTGGGTTTGGATTGGGGTTAATGAAACTTGGGTTGGGTGAATTTGAAGAGCGCGTTGCGCTTGGCTCTACGCCGCGCAAATGGCCAAATGTTGGTGGACAGCCCAACTTTCGAGTTCTGAATTTAAAACATGTTGTAGCACGCGCCGTGCGGGCATATTCGCGCCGCGCAAATGGCCAGGTCAGGAACTGTTGTTTGTTTTAATAAAAAGGGGCGTTTTCTCGTATAATGTTTTGGGTCATTACAAGTGGTATCAGAGCATGGTCTAAGGGATTTAGGTGACTTGAGATAGGCGCCTAGACTTAGACTTTTGTGTGTGCTATTATGCGGGACTTGTAGGATTACGGGTCTGTTCGGGTGTTAGCTAGTGCCTTAGAGTGTAGGTGAACTAGCTATGTGTTGTTTATGTTGCTACTAACCTTGTTGTTTTGTGTTTAACATATAGTGAGATGGTTATTGTATTTATGAGCTCGGCATGGCATGTGAGCGTAATAATGATTCGCGACCATTATTACGGTTGCAAACCAAATCAAGCGAGTGATGTACAACAAGTATTGAACTAGATGGGGTGTACAGATAGAGATATGTATATATACGTAAATATAGATCGTGGCGGTGTATGTGATTTACTTGGGTTGTGTTCCTAATCGAGTTCATTTCTTAGCAAGAAGACGAGGAACAGACATGATAACGAAGACCAAAGCGATGAGAGCGATTTCACGGCCAAGGTAGAGGCCATCTTGAACGTCACAAAGCGGAATTTCTCGGGAACGTTAGGAGGGTATTCCAAGAATCGGTTGATGAACAAGTCACCGATATGATAAAAGGAGCAAAAGGGTGTTATCATCCAAGATGAGTTTAATAAGAGGTTCCCAAAACCGGAAGGGGTGTATGTTGAAAACGATGCGGGTGATGTGGGAAGGCGGGAATTACTTTTTAAAAACTTTAAGATTTCTCAACCTCCCACCTTTGATGGTGAAAGAGATACGATTAAGAATGCTCGTTGGATTTTTGACATGGAAGGGGCTTTCCGCACTAGTGAATGCCCTCTCGATAAGAAAATGAGGTTCGAAAGTAGCATGTTGAGGGGTGATGCAAAGTTATGGTGGGACGCAAAAATTCGACTTTAGGGTGAGGAGCAAAGTATGAGTTTGACTTGGGATGAGTTCAAGTCAAAATTCTTCAAGGAGTACCGAACTCCGGTTGATATTTCGAGACTTAAAGATGAGTTGCGTACTTTGAAGCAAGGGTCGATGAATTTGAACACTCTCAAGTCCACCTTTTTATCAAAAACCCAATTTTGCCCGAAATATGTTGGAAATGACCATATGTTAATGGAAGACTTTTATCGAGCTTTGAATGACGACTTGAAGAACAAAATTAGTAGAGGGTCGGTGGACTCTTTTCAGAAGTTGTTTGAAGTGGCAAAGGTTTTTGAGAAAATTTTCCCGAAAGGAAGTGGTTCCGATGTTAGTAAGCGGAAGATCGAAACTACGATGCATTCGAATAGGAAAAGTAAGAGTGCTATCGAAGGTGTCAGAAGCGTGAAGATGAGTGGTACGGGTGGCTTTACATTTGCGTGTTATAATTGTGGGCAAACGAGACATAAGTCTCGTGAATGTCCGTCGGGTAAAGTAACATGTTTTAAGTGCTGCAAGGAAGGACACCAAAAGTCGGAGTGTCCCGAGTTGATTAGTGACGGAGCGAGGAGGTCTAACGACGCTTGATTCAGGTACTATTCGATTTCGGTACCTATCTTTGTGTGGGTGACTTTTTGGGTAATAAGTGGGTTTATCCATGTAATGTAGTGACTAGCTAGGTTGAGTAAGTCCATTGAGGTTTGATTAGCCAAGTCGGGTTAATCAAATGTCGTTAGGGGTTTGACCGAGTTGGGTTGACCTAGGGTGTTTGACTAACCGAGTCGGGTTAATCAATTGTTGTTAGGGTTTGACCGAGTCGGGTTGACTTAGTGTGTTTGACTAACCGAGTTGGGTTAATCAATTGTTGTTAGGGTTTGACCGAGTCGGGTTGACCTAGTGTGTTTGACTAACCGAGTCGGGTTAATCAATTGTTGTTAGGGGTTTGACCGAGTCGGGTTGACCTAGGGTGTTTGACTAATCGAGTTGGGTTAATCAATTGTTGTTAGGGTTTGACCGAGTCGGGTTCACCTAGTGTATTTGACTAACCGATTCGGGTTAATCAATTGTTGTTAGGGGCTTGACCGAGTCGGGTTGACCTAGGGTGTTTGACTAACCGAGTCGAGTTAATCAATTGTTGTTAGGGTTTTACCGGGTCGGGTTGACCTAGTGTGTTTGACTAACCGAGTCGGGTTAATCAATTGTTGTTAGGGGTTTAATCGAGTCGGGTTGACCGAGTGTGTTTGACTAACCGAGTCGGGTTAATCAATTGTTGTTATGGTTTGACCGAGTCGGGTTGACCGAGTGTGTTTGACTAACCGAGCTAGGTTAATCAATTATTGTTAGGGGTTTAACCGAGTCGGGTTGACCGAGTGTGTTTGACTAACCGAGCCGGGTTAATCAATTGTTGTTAGGGTTTTGACAGAGGCGGGTTGACATAGGGTGTTTGACTAACCGAGTTGGGTTAATCAATTGTTTTTAGGGGCTTTTGACTAACCGGGTCGGGTTAATCATTAGATGTTTGGGTTGGCCTAGGTAGTTTGAACGGACGTGTTTGACTAACCGAGTCGGGTTAATCATTTGGTGTTGGGGGTTAAACTGAGTTGGGTGTAACCGTGATGTGAATAGATGGTTACTTGTATCGCTCTCCTTTAAATGTTAGCGTAGAAATGGTATGCCGTTCGAGAGGCATTTACGTTAACCACGTATGTGTACGAGTAGAGTCACGGGAGTTGACTATTTTCAAAGTGTGTTGATAACCGTGATGACGATTACGACGGTGTGCGGGAGGGTGTAAGTCTTGGTATTTCCAAGCATCTCCTTAGTGATTAGTTGAAAGGTAAATAGGCTAGCTATGCAGCCTGGGTGGTTAGTGACTAGCGGGTGTCGCTAGAAAGTTGTGGGCGTTGAGCCGTAAGGTTCGTTGGATTAGTGTGACTTTGAGTAGTCAGGTGATGTGTGACACCGAGGATAGACCCCCCGTAAGGGTCTAGCTCTTGAGACTCGGTGGTAGTAATGGGAGTTGCATAACACTGCGTCAGGTGTCTCCATATACCTACTAGTGGAATGCTTCATTCCGATGGTGTAATTACTTTAAACTTGGGTACCGGTGAGAAACCCGAGGATACAACTGTGATTGGTTGCGGTGTTTAGAGGGCGTTAATGTTTTGAATGAACTAGAATGTCGAGGTTCGAGTACCTTATAGTAAGTCCGCAGAGGATTAGTGTGTGTGACAACGTCAATACCAGCCATGTGTCCTGTGGAACGTCGAAATTTCGCGATGCGTTATCATCTTGACGGTGAAAGTATGGGGTTAAAACCCTAAGTGGGGGAGTATGTACCCGGAGGATATGGTGTTGCCTCGGTCTGGTACGCGTGTTCGATCAGTTTGTTGGAAGTCATCCTGTTCGGTGAGTGAACTCGGGACGTAAAGTGTCGATTCTTGACTGTCTCGTGTAGAGATACGTTAGTGTAGTGCGCGTTCGAGAGCGAGTTCTCTAGAGTATTAGGGACTTGTATGTGCGAGAAGTGACAAGATCATCCTTAATAGACGATCGAAACGATGTTCACAGAGAAATGGTAGACGAGTTGTGAGTTGCGTAAGGTTACGTGTCAATTAGAGTTACCGAAGAGCTCACGAGAAATCCCATCACCGCATGCGTGGTGCGAATAACCCGGTTGGATTTTCGATTGTCGGTGATATCCGCTAAAAATTCACATTTTCACCTCGAGAATAAGGCCCAAAACAACAAAGTTCCAAACTTTATCGCCAAAATACCTGCTTCGTCAGTTAAAACTGAAGAACAAGTGATTACGAAGACGGTGCAAAAAGAATCAAGAGAATTGGAGCTAAAATGAAGATTCTAGAGCGAAAACGGTGAAAGACAAGAAATCAAGTTACGGTCCAGCGAATCAGCAAGCCAAACGGGCTGCCAAACGGCCTGCCAAACGGCCTGCCACATGCACAAGACAAACGGGCTCAGCAAATGGGCAACCAAGACAAGCGGGCCTTGCAAACGACTTGACAAACGGCCTGCAAGCCGTTTGCAGGCAAAATTCAAGCTTATTTAAAGCGTCTTTGTCATCCATTTCAACACACACTTCAATTCACTTGTTTCTCTCTCTTTCTACAATATTAGTCATACTTTTAAGGTCTTCAACTCCATGCGGGAAACCTAGTACCCGGAGAAGAACACCGAAGATTGTATTAGGAGCGGTCTGGAGTTTGAAGTTGTCACTTTTGTATTCAGAACTCGTTTAATCTACTGGTACTTCTATCCTTTGTCTTTATATAATACTTTCCATTATTATGCCTTGTGATATTATTTCCATGATTAGCGAGTAGTTATCTTTAGTGTATGTTATGATGTAATCAGTTATAATGTTGAAATAATATTATGGCATGTGCATGTTGTCGAGATGCTTTCCGATTATGCTTTAAACTAAATCACTTTTCCAACTAATAGATCGTAGTTATTGGCTCTGTTATTGGGAAGTCGTGAACCCTGATTCAGAGTACACTATATGTGTCACCCCTTGGAAAGAGAAGTCTATCGGATACAACGTAAGTTTGACTGAGGCACACCGATTGTAGTAAGTCCACAGAGCCTTGGATTCCGACTGAGGACTCTTTCGTAGTGAAACATCTAACTAGACTCCTAGTACATTGTCGATCCTAGACCATGCTAGTGTAGTCACTAAGCATATAAACTTCGTATGTGCACGCTGAAGCACAGAGGTTATTGTAAGATGTACCTTTGCTAAGTAAGGCCATGGAACCCGGTCAGTGCTGATTAATACACTTCATCATAACGCGGTCTCAAGCATTGCAACCCGCTTGAGGGATTCTAGGTTAATTAAGGAACTGTTTGTTTAAAGACATAAAGGATTGGACCGTTAGGATAACCGAATGTGTTCATGGAAGTCAAACCCGACTTGGCCATGGTATTCTTTATGGTTGAACTCTTTTTAAGGGTCTAACTATCTTTTAAACCCAATCATTAACGAAACCATCGAAGCACATCACGTCTCTCGGATATGGAAAACTTTGTATTCTATTATGCTTAAGAAAGTTTAGACCTTTGTGGAATGTTAATACGTCACTCAACCAAATCGCTCAATTGGATGAGCCGTCTGAATGGGTATGCCTGTAGTCAGACTACACGGCCGTCGGGGGTAAAGGACATTGTTGTCTATTTAGAATCTTCAAGCCTATCGCATTAACCAGTGACATGATTTATGACAGGGGCGTTTAGGACTAGTGTAATGAATACAAGGTCACTGCCTATTCATGAGCTTGCATTCCATAATTTCGGCAAAGTAGCTGATGAAACCATAGCATGCACTTGTTTTAACCTTATCTGAACTACAAATTTATCGTATTTACTTTACTTTATCTTATAAACTAGAAAACCCAAAAATTAGGTAATGAACCACTACTCCTGCACCTTAGAATTATCTTAAGCTTTAAATATAGGTTCGATTCTACTGGTATGTTAAAAATACGATCCTAGGTCATACTTCCCTTACTCATAATAAGGAGTAGTAAGATTTAGGCCCCGCTAAATATAAATTTAAAACTATTGCTCCCTCTCCTGGTAGTTGATTCTGACGCCTTGCGGCCTAACGACACCTCATAAACAAAACCGTCCATTTCGGCCATATCAAGGAGGGATAGAGTTTTTTGCGCCGCTGCTGGGGAACTAGTATCATACAATACTACTTTTATCAAACTCATTCACAAGCATTTAGTGGTGTCTAAGAAAGACAATTATACAAGGACTTGGTTGTTGGATTTTCTGAACAGTCTTTAATTATATTGGAACCAAACGGATCTTGCCTCTCCGTAGTCAGCCTGGCCACTTTGTTTGTTGAATAGTTCATACGAAGCTCTGTAATCGAAATACCAGGGAATCAGTAGCAAGAACCAAAAACATATCTAAACTTAGGATAATTAGATTACCTTATAATTAGATTATATTACCTTAGACTACTTTAGATTAAGACTACCTTAGATTACTTTAGATTACCTTAGATTGCTTTAGATTAAATTAGGAACTTAGCTTATCTGTTTAAAATCTAAAAACAAAAAGGCATATCCAGTGTATGACCCAAACCCGATCTAGATCAGGGCCGTTGTTTTTCGTACCTGATCCAGACGCAATAATCTCTAAAGCATGCAAGGAAGAACGAATCAGAAATCAAATGGCGTTACTTTAGCAGAAAACACAAAACCCTCGATTGAAGGTTGAGGAGGACCGATCAGATTCCCAGAGATCTAAGGACACTCGTTCTAGTTAAAGCATCACATTATACAGCTCATCCAAAATGGTTCTCAATTTCATGGACTACAGAAAGACGATCCTAATTCTCACCTTGATAAATTCATATCTCTTTCGAACTCCTACAAACAGCCAGAGATAGAACAAGATATAGTCCGGCTATACTTGTTCCCCCATTCTCTCACTCATCATGCACAAATATGGTTTGAAGGATTGGAAAAAGATTCCATCACGTCATGGATGGAGATGGATACTAAATTCTTAACCAAATATTTCCCTCCTTCTAAACAAACCAAACTCAAGAATGACATCATTAACTTCAAACAAAATTATGATAAATCTCTTTACACTGCATGGGAGCAATTCAAAATGCTAAAGAAGTGCCCTAATCACCAGTTCAAACGGTCAACCCAAATCTGTATCTTCTACATTCGTCTTACGGTAAATCATAGGACGACGATTGATGCCGCAGCTCAAGGAAATCTGATGAACCAAACCGCAGACGAAGCACGGGAGTTGCTCGAGAACATGACAATGCATCATCATGACTGGAACAGTGGTGAAACAATTTCATCATCTCCACCACTCTCCACATTTAATAATCAAACGGAGGCCATCAAATCTCTCACAGACAAGATGGAATCCCTTGGCAAACAACTCGGAAAATTGAAGACGCAACCGCAGCAAGTTAACTAGGCTCAGGCCTGTGTTAATTGTACCTACCAGCAACCCACTGAAGAATATCAAGTTGAGTATGATAACCCTGACGATTCATTCTGTTACGTTCAATACCTAGCTCGCCAACTAAATCCCGGATTCAATCAACAACCTAGAGTTAATCAATTCCAAAGAAACAACCAGCCTTTTCGCTATCGTTACCCACCTTATCCACCCCAACAATCTCAATTGACCTACGATCAACCACTTCTACTCACTGGTCCACCAGCTGATGAAAATTCCCCAACCACCCAAATTACAAAAGTAACAAACCCTACTGTCGAAGCTGATGATCAGTTGACTCAGTTCATTCAAGGATAACAATAGCTAAATTAGAGAACTACATCTAGAAAAGACCAGACAGAGATACTAATGAGAAATCAATTAGCTCTGCTCAAAATTCTAGAATTGCAGCTTGGACAGTTATCACAACGCCTTAAAATCCGACCACATGGGAGATTAGCTAGTAATACTATCCAAAATCCCCACATAGAAGAAGCTAAGCAAATGGATTCCGTAATCCCAGAGGAAGAACCACAGAGAAGGTCAGCTAGGCTTAAGAACAAATCGACATATACTCAGAAGCTGTCCACTGCAACTCCACTTCGTATACCTTACCCTGGAAGGCTACAGGAGGAACCATCCAAGCTTGATTCCTTCAAACTTGATGAAAGATTCCTGGACACCATATCCAAAGTTCCCAACCAGAAGAGATACATCCGAAGGCTTCTCTCTACGAAGGAAAGGATACCAGATTCTAACAAAATTCCACTAAGTGAAGAATGCTCAGATTACTCAGAAATTCTCTACCGCAAAAGCTAGGAGATACGGGCCGATTCATTTTCCCGTGTTCAATCTACCAATCTGGAACCATTCATGCGCTAGCAGATTTAGGAGCAAGTATCAACCTAATCCCCTACTCTCTCTACAAGAGATTAGAGTTAGGAGACTTATCACCAACTAAAATGATAATCCAACTTGCCGATCACACAATTCAATATCCTAAGGGCATAGTTGAGAACATCTTGGTGAAAGTCGACAAGTTCTTGTACCCTACGGGTTTCGTAGTGATGGACATTCAGGAAGACCTACACATACCAATAGTATTAGGAACACCTTTCATGAATACGGCTAAGACTGTCATTGATGTGTACAATCAAACCATGATCTTACGATCACATGGGGAGAGCGTTACCTTCAAAATTGACCGATCTACCGATCTTTCTGGACAGGCAGAGATGTTTGCTATTTCCACAAGACGGATCACTTCTAATGATGAGTCACCACCACCAGCCGATGATATCGAGATGGGTGTCGAATCACAGTCTGCTGACGACCCAGAAATGGAAGAAGAGGATCCCAGTGAAGAAATAGAGGAAGAAAAAGAACCTGAAGAGGAAGAGGAAATGGGAGACGTAAAAGAAACTGCGATGATACCCTCTCCAAGTCTGGAATGTCACGAAGAATTAATGAGGCTTAAGACAAAAAATCACAGTTTAATCATTCGTTTCAAGAAGAATACTGATAAGGTTGAGGTTAAGGATATAGAAATTGACCCTGTAAGTGTCGAAGTGAAGAACCAGAATACTGAAGAATCATGTTCATCAAATGAATCTTCAGATGACTATTATACTGACGATGACGAGGAAGAGCAATATGAAGATATTCTGGATAAATCATATTCTCCATCCGAACCAGATCAGGAGGAGCTGGACTCTTCTTCAGATTGAATTCCGATCATATCCATTCACGCCGACATCATAACCTTCATCAATGACACCGATGAATTTGAAGATATTCTCGAAGCCATCTGTAAATCAACAATTGATTTCACGCTACGCTAAATAGAATGAATCATGGCTATCCGAGAAGAATACAACCTCTATCTAGAGAGAGAAGATAATAATGTTGAAATCCTAGAAGAGCGCATTCAAGACTTCATCAATACCCTTCACGATTATATCTACCGCGAAGAAAGGCAACGAGAGCACAATTCAGTGATTCACACTATTCTGGAAACAAGATTCCGTCGGGATCAGAAGATCATTTACTCTAAGGTTTACAATGCCTTAGCCAGATATGCAATTCCGTTCTCAGCAAATCAACGAGCACTACTGACTCTTATCCAGAACCATATGGATCTTTCCACCGAACGCCCGACTTATCATTCTGATTTACAAATGATCGAGGATATTCACAGTTTTTTCGCTCTCTTAGAAAGAGATAATTTCGAAAGCACACCAGAGAGGCTAGTGATTTACGTAAAAATTGATCACCACGCTGATCTGATTATCAAAGAGTTACGAGACGCAGTCACAGAAGAAGTAAGACGCAATAATCCATTTTCTCATCTTGAACCAGACCGAGTCAACATTTCCACCTACGTTACGAAGCAGATAGCACGTATCTTCCAAGAATTCACTGATCCTAGTTTCACATTCAAAGCTGAATGCCAGGAGATATACTCAAAGATGGTGACATTAATGCTTGGGTCAGGGATGCTTTTCACTTCTTTCCAGCTTCGCCTCTTAGTAAATCTGTGCAAGGTTACAGACTCCTACTATGGAGACCACCATTCAGAAGATTTTGAGATACTGAAGTTACAATTTCTGACACTATTTGAAGATCTCCGAAATGAACATCCTATCAGAGAAGTAATCACCACCAGCACCACCTCAATGATTGACATTCATGGATCAATTAGCAGAGCGGTGGATCATATTCTTATCGGACTTCAAGATCTGTCACGAGCCAAAACCGCACACTACCTATCTTTTAGAAGATCTTCAAGAGAAGTACCGAATCTACTACCACTTTTGGTCCGACACTTTCTCAGGATTTATCCACCAAGACTCACATTCCCTCAAGAAGACCAAGATCACAAATACCAGAGGGGAATGTCTGCTTTTTAGGCATCATTACGTTCGAGCCAACGACCTTAAACAAAAGCACTTCTCGGGAGGCAACGCGTGTGATAGTGCTCCAAATGAACATATATTTAGTAGCAATATCCTCCCAATATGTAAATTATTTAGTTGTAATTGTCCTATTTTAAGTTGTAATCATTTATATTAAATAAGTGCGAAGACAAAAGGCGAAAACGACGATTTGAAGACGCAAATGACCAAAAAGCTCAAATGTACAAGATACAATCCAAGTGGTTCAATTTATTGATGAGAAACGTCTAAAAATGACAAAAGTACAAGTTGCGGAACGCAAAGTACAAGATATTAAATTATACGAAAGGACGTTCGAAAATCCGGAACCGGGACCTGAGCCAACTATCAACGCCCGACGCAACAGACCAAAAATTACAAGTCAACTATGCACAAGAATATAATATAATATTTAAATAATTATATAAATTATTTATATATTATATATATTTAAATAAAACGTCGACAAGCAAGGAAACAAATCAAATGTGGCTGGATCCAGCTGGCCATGCGATCGCATGGCCTGGATGGCAAAAATCCATGCGATCGCATGGGGCTAAAATCCTGGCCACATCTATAAATAAGCAACGAGTTTGGCCAGAATAATTACACCACAATATATATTACTCCCTCTGTTTAATTTATATATATATATATATATATATATATATATATATATATATATATATATATATATATATATATATATATATATAATATATATATATATATATATATATATAGTATAGGGTAGTTTTATATTAGTTAGTTTGGGTTATGTAAAGGTTATGTTACGGGTTTTAAAGTCAAAGTTCTGTCTGTATAAAGCTACGCGATAAATACTCAATGTAAGTTATGTTCTCCTTTTTAAATTAATGTCTCGTAACTAAGTTATTATTATGCTTATTTGAGCCGAAGTAATCGTGATGTTAGACTAAATATTAAAGACGGGGTTATTGGACTTTGTACCATAATTGGAGTTTGGACAAAAGACCGACACTTGTGGAAATTAGACTATGGGCTATTAATGGGCTTTATATTAACTAAATGATACCTCATTAAATTAATATAGAGATTTACAATTTGACGTAGCTATAAATATCCACTTACGTTCGATCGGATACGATGAGCGGGATATTTATAAATATTAATAATTGTTCATTTGACCGGACACGGGGATGGATTAATAGTCAATGGACTCATTAAAACAGGGGTGGATTACATTCAAGGGTAATTGGTGTAATTGTTAACAAAGTATTAAAACCTTGGATTACACACAGTCGATAACCTGGTGTATTCATTAAACAAATTATTAAGACCTTGTTACAGTTTGAATCCCTAATTAGTTAGAATATTTGACTTCGGGTATAAGGTTAAATGTGCCGAGCATTTTATAATTATGACCGATGGACTATTATGGGAAAAAACCAGATAGGTTTCAAATAATCCAGGACAAAGGACAATTAACCTAGGATAATTAATTAAAATCAAAACGTCAAACATCATGATTACGGAAGTTTAAATAAGCATAATTGTTTTATTATATTTCTCATCGTACTTTCATTTACTCGCAATTTTATTTACTGTCATTTTAATTATCGCATTTTAATTATTATCATTTATATTTACGCTTAAAACTTAAAATTGACAAACCGGTCATTAAACGGTAAAAATCCCCTTTTATAATATTACTACTTATAATTATATATATTTTATATAAATATAGTTGTTAAAAATATTGTATGCAATCACCAGCTCCCTGTGGAACGAACCGGACTTACTAAAAACTACACTACTCTACGATTAGGTACACTGCCTATAAGTGTTATAGCAAGGTTTAGGTATATCCATTCTATAAATAAATAATAAAACTTGTGTAAATTTGTAACGTTTTCCGTAGTAAAAATAATAACTATTTCACGTACACCTCGCTGCACATCAGCGTGTAATAAAGTAGAGTAGAAGAATAAAGGATGACGAATGAGCCGATAAATAAAGGACGTAACTTCCAAGATTGCAAGCCAGCTAGTTTCTTCAAAGCAACCACACCTACTGGGGGTACTCCTTTCTTCCTGTTACTAGCTCAAATTATAAATTATGCCACATCCTAGCTTATCACTAAGTGTGGGATCTCAACCCAAATAAACACTAGACAAATATTCCCAAATCTTCAACTAAAACTCCTAATTGTAGGATACACTAGGAACATTGAGGACAATGTTCGTCTAAGTGTGGGATGTTGTTATAAACTTTTTATGCTATATTAAAATAAACCATTATGAAGATTCCAAGTACTTAAGCCAAATTTCAAAAAAATTTAACAAGAGAAAACCTTTCCGAAAAAGTATTTTTGAAAACCTGAAACGTTTGTAAATAAAATTAAGGCTTAAGTAAGGTGAAAATCTTGTTAGGACGAACCAAATCTCTAATAGAGCATCGCATGACTAGGCATTATCGACCTAAATTGATTCTGGTGAGGCACCCAAATAAGACCAGCATTCATCTTTAATGCTTCGCTATTTTTCGTTGAGAGTGCCGATGTCTGTACTCAGAATCAGAACTTGCTCTAGATCTGCATTTCCAAGTAGCGAAATGTGATCCGGTTATAATCAGAAGAGCTAGCCATTTGTCAAAATAAACCTTTCACACCTCCATTTCTTCTACCCCACCAATCCATCTACATCATCTTTACTATCACTTGAAAAATCCAGAAAATGAGATTCCTTCCGAAAATTCGATGTTATAAACCTCTCAAGTATCATGGCAAAGGTCTTGAAAAAGTTTACCGGCAAAAATTTTCTCGAGATAAAATCTCCAAAAAAAAATATTTTTAAAGTTCTGAACAAAGGAGCAGAACTTGTAAAGAGAAACGTCGAAGAAGAACTTGACCACAAATGCCTATCACTCCAAAAAGGGAAAATAGTTCAAAAGTGCTTCTCGAAAATATCAGCACTCCTATCTATCTTAAATTCCGAATAAAAGTCTGCTGAGACTATATTACCCTTCTTTTTTCTTTCTCAACCCTTAAAATAACTTCACCACCACTCCAAAATTCCTTTCCATCATTGGCAAATGACCTAGAAGCTATGGTTACTATAGTTTTCACATTAGTAGCAAAGATTTGAGTCTTTATCAAGCCTATGACGATGGGTGCAACATGACTGGCTATGAGTGAATTCATTTCTTAGATCTATAAGGAACCCTAAACATTTGAGTGATTTGAGTGACCCGTGAAAGCTAGCCTAAGTCATGTAACCTCCTCACATGCTTGCAGAGATAGTTTCAACCCTAACACAGATGACTCACCTTATCTTTCGCTCTTATAATAAAAAGCAAACCGCTTAGGCTATTAGAAAAGAAACTCCAGAAATATTTCTTAAAGTAAAAATGAGAACTTTGCTTGAGGACAAGCAAAGTCTAAGTGTGGGATATTTGATATCGGCTAAAAAGTCACGTTTTCACCTCGGGAATAAGGCCCAAAAATAATAAAGTTCCAAACTTTATCGTCAAAATACCCGCTTTGTAGGTTAAAATTGAAGAACAAGTGATTACGAAGACGGTGCAAAAAGAATCAAGAGAATCGGAGAAAAAAAAAAAGATTCTAAAGAGAAAACGGTAAAAGACAAAAAATCAAGTTACGATCCAGCGAATCAGCAAGCCAAATGGCTTGCCAAACGGGCTACCAAAAGGCCTGCCAGTATGGCAAACGGTCTGCCACATGCCCAAGGCAAACGGGCTTAGCAAACGGGCGACCAAGACAAACGAGACCTGCAAACGGCTTTCCAAACAGCCTGCCAGCCATTTGCAGGCAAAATTTAAGCTTATTTAAAGGGTCTTTGTCATCCATTTCAACACACACTTCAATTCACTTCTTTCTCTCTCTTTATACAATATTAGTCATACTTTCAAGGTCTTCAACTCCGTGCGGGAAACCTAATACCCGGAGAAGAACGCCGAAGATTGTATTAGGAGCGGTCTAGAGTTTGAAGTTGTCACTTTTGTATTCGGAAGTCGTTTAATCTACTGGTACTTCTATCCTTTGTCTTTTTATAATACTTTCCATTATTATGCCTTGTGATATTGTTGCCATGATTAGCGAGTAGTTATCTTTAGTGTATGTTATGATTCAATCAATTATAATGCTGAAATAATATTATGGCTTATGTATGTTGTGGAGATGCTTTCTGATTATGCTTTAAACTCAATCGCTTTTCCAACTAATAGAACGTAGTTATTGGCTCTGTTATTGGGAAGTCGCGAACCCCGATTCAGAGTACACTATCTGTGTCACCCCTTGGTAAGAGAAGTCTATCGGATACAACATAAGTTTGACTGAGGCACACCAGTTGTAGTAGGTCCACCGAGCCTTCGATTCTGACTGAGGACTCTTTTATAGTGAAAGATCTAACTAGACCCCTAGTACATTGTCGGTCATATACCATGCTAGTGTAGTCACTAAGCATATAAACTTCGTATATGCACGCTGAAGCACAGCGGTTGTTGTAAGTTGTACCTCTGCTAAGTAAGGCCATGGAACCTGGTCAGTGCTGATTAGTACACTTCACCATAATGCGGTCTCAAGCATTGCACCCAGCTTGAGGGATTCTTGGTTAATTAAGGAACTGTTAGTTTAAACACATAAAGGATTGGACCGTTAGGATAACCGAACGTGTTCATGGAAGTCAAACCCGACTTGGCCATGGTGTTCTTTATGGTTGAACTTTTTTTAAGGGTGTAACTATCTTTTAAACCCAATCATTAACAAAAGCATCGAAGCACATCACGTCTCTTAGATATGGAAAACCCTGTATTCTATTATGCTTAATAAAGTTTAGAGCTTTGTGGAATGTTAATACGTCACCCCACCGAGTCGCTCAATTGGATGAGCCGTCTGAACGGGTATGCATGTAGTTAGACTGCACGGGCGTCGGGGGTAAGGGACATTGCTGTCTATTCAGAATCTTCAAGCCTATCGCATTACCCAGTGATATGTGTTATGATAGGGGTGTTTAGGACTAGTGTAATGTATACAAGGTCACTGCATATTCATGAGCCAGCATTCCATAAATTTGGCAAAGTAACTGACGAAACCATAGCATGCACTTGTTTTAACCTTATCCGAATTACAAATTTTATCGTATTTACTTTACTTTATCTTATAAACTAAAAAACCCAAAAATTAGGTAATGAATCACTACTCCTGCACCTTAGAATTATCTTAAGCTTTAAATATAGGTTCGATTCTACTGATATCTTAAAAATATGACCCTAGGTCATACTTCCCTTACTCATAACAAGGAGTCATAAGATTTAGGCCCCACTAAATATAAATTTAAAACTATTGCTCCCTCACTTGGTAGTTGATTCTGACGCCTTGCGGCCTAACGACATCGCATAAACAAAACCGTTCGTTTCGGCCATATCAGGCGGTAGAACTCTAAGTCGTGAGTTGGAGTGTACCAAGGAAACATGGAGGATTGTTGCATGGATGGAGCGTTGCGTGGCGAGAAAGGTTGACCGATAGGATGCATTGGCGGCGTCAAAGGGTCCAGGGTCATGTGAGAACTCGAAAATTTGAGGAAGGCATATCCTCATTGTTCGAGATTAGGCTTAGATCGCGAGGATACGATCCAATTTAAGTGGGGGAGAGTTGTAAGACCCTGAAATTTATAAATCGGAAAGTGTCACCAGAGAGTGTTCTCAGAAGTGCCACTAAAAATGAACCTAACACTTATGCATTTTCAGAATTTACATCATAATCAGTCAGCCTCAGTCCCTGAACTTTCAAAACTGTGTTGCCTTCGGTTTTAGTAGAATCGCGAGCCGCACACTTGGTTACGCACCGCGCAAAAGGTGCTGGCAGACAGCTTCGTGATTTTTAATTTTTTAAGAGGAGTATTTTTGTCATTTCACTTGGAGACGGATTTATAGCCATAATATCATATTGGGATCCAATTTTGGATCATTTTCACATCCATACAACCCTCTCATCTCATCTTAGAGAGAGAAGGAGATTTCTAGAGAGAGATTTGGAGATTTGCGGAAGAATAAGCCAGAATCGATCAAAGGTCCGAGTGTTAAAGTTGTTCATCTCACTCCTAACTATGTTTTGGTTGTTGTGGTAAGTTCTAACTCTGAATTTCATTATTTGATTTGATATTCAAAGTTAGGGTTTGAACTTGATTTGTTAAGAAACCCATTTAAACTAATGAAGTGAGTTTAGTGATGCTTCGGGTTTTATAGTGTCGTTGGTGGATTTTGGGTTGGTTGATGTTTTGGTCAAGTCTAAGGCTTGCAAAATGGGTTAAATCACTAGGTTTAGTGATTATGGAAGTATTGAAACCCATTTGGGTGTATTTGGTTGACTAATTTTGAAATGGGTCAAAATTAGGGTTTATGTGTCAAATTGGATAAGACAAGTGTTTAACACTTATGATTTGGTTTAATTGGTGTATTAGGACCATTTTCACTTGTTTTAGTGATTATTGGTTAGTTTGAGCGCGTTTTGTGGTTGGAAGTGCATTTGGGTCAAAATTGCACTAAGTGTCAATTTGGGTTGATTTGTAATCCACCCTAATTGTGTTGTGTGTTATGTGATAAATGGAATATGTACATTCCATTGGTGAATTGCGGATTATTCGGTTGCATTCATCGAGGTGCTAAGGTGAGTGGAATATTTTATACATGTATGTAGTTTATTTACTCATATGCGATGTGGGTCTTCGGGCCGCATCGTGAGTATTGGTGTTATGTCACAAGCCGGTGACTTATTGGTGTTATGTGTGATGAGAACTACGAGTCGGTAGTGTCTTAGTAGGTGATTCACAAGTTGGTGACACCTCATGGTGATTCACAAGTCGGTGACCCCTTATATGTTGGCGGGTGATTCACAAGTCGGTGACACCCTATGGTGATTCACAAATCGGTGGCACCTCATGGAGGTTCACAAGCCGGTGACCCCCCTTATGTCGTGGTAGGCGATTCACAAGTCGGTGACACTTCATGGAGATTCACAAGTCGGTGACCTCGTATGTATTGGCGGGGGATTTACAAGTCGGTGACACCCTATGGTGACTCACAAGTCGGTGACACCTTATAATGATTCACAAGACGGTGACATATTTGTGATTTGGACTCGACGTTTTTGGTTGACTACAAGTCGGTAGTACCATAGTCGGGGAATGGTTAAGCATGTTTATGTCTTGTTATGTATAGCTTATATTCGTGGTGATTTATATACTAACGTTGTTGCTAGTTGCATGTTTGGTAATGCTAGCTCGTTTAGGCATTGTTTGCATGGTATTTGTAAGTGGATGCGTGTAGGTAAATTATATATGTATATGTATAAGTATTTCATTCACTAAGCAATTAGCTAACCCTCTCGTTGTTTACATTTTTAGGTTCGGAAGTGGACGTGGCAAGGGTATGCTTGGGATTTAGATGATTTCCCCTTTTGTTGCTTGCTTGGATTACTTTTTGGATTCGACCTAGGATTGAGTAGTTTATCCCCAAACATCATGCTCGTAGTTTATTTGGAAATTAAACTCATTTGGGTCGAAATCGCTACTTTAATGTACCTAACGGGTCGTTAGAGTCCCAAAGATTGTAATGTACTTTGTCGTTTTAAACCCGGATAATTAATGTTTGTGAATCGTTGGGTTTGGTTTGGGGTTAATGAAACTTGGGTTGAGTGAATTTGGCTTTTCATGTTAAAAACGGGTTGCAGTTACTTTTCAGTTGAAGAGCGCGCTGCGCTTGGCTCTGCGCGCCACGCAAATGGCCAAATTTTGGTGGACAGCCCAGCTTTCGAGTCTTGAATTTATAACACGTTGTTACACGGGCTACGCGGGCCTATATGCGCTGCGCAAATGGCTAGGTCAGGAACTGTTGTTCGTTAAAATTAAAAAAAAGGGCGTTTTCTCGTATAATGTTTTGGGTCGTTACAATAAATTAACAAGAAACTCAATTTTATCCTATAATTTTAGCACTATTCAAATCAGTTTTAATCCTCTCCCTATTTAAATTTCAATTTGATTTATAGATTCTAACGTGTAATCCGTAATTTCAGCTCTTATCATTCATATAACAATATCACATGGTTTATATAGCTCAACCTCTACCATAGACTTTACATTTCCTTTTTATGCAATATATATTTGAAATAAATTTCACGTCAGCCAGACTGACTGCCATGTTAGCAGACTGACAGTCATTCTACTGACGTGGCAGTCAGTTTGGTTGACGTGGCAGTCAGTCTGGCTGATGTGGCAGACAGTCTGGCGATGTGGCAGTCAGTCTGCTGACATGGATTTAAAAAAAATAAAAATATTTAAAAAAATAAATTTTTTTTCAAATGATTTCAAGTTTTTTTTCGAAAAAAAATTTCCCAAGATTTTTTTTTTTGAAATTTTTTTCGATTTTTTTTTAAATAATAGGTGCATATGGTAGGTTAATGTGCATTAATATGTGAGTTCTCTATCACCCTTAGTTCTCTCTGGATCCTTTCACTAAATATTATATATATATATATATATATATATATATATATATATATATATATATATATATATATATATATATATATATATATATATATATATATATATATATATATATATATATATATAGTGTTTTAATCAAGAGGGAAGCACTTTTGAGGGGGGGGGAGGGGGGGGAATAAATTTTCTTCATTTTTTTTTTCCAAACATTAAAATCTCATGAAAATGTGAACATCTAAAATAGACACTTTGTGATAAATGTTATTGTTTTGGCGAGAAAATGCTCGAAAAAAATAAATGATAACATGCATCATATATAATGTACTTATTGAAGTCTTTTTTAAGGGGTTAGAAATTATGGTTTAGAGATTAGAGTTTAGAAATTAGATTTTAGATTGAACGGTTTAGAGTTTATGGTTTAGGGTTTTGGGTTTAGGGACTAAACCCAAAAAACACTAAACCCTAAACCCTAAACCCTAAACTCTAAATCGGATTAAATTTAGAAGGAAAAAAATGATGAAAAGAAACTCTAATTAAAACAATACTCATAATGCATTTTATCATCTATTTCTTCGAGCGTTTTTTGTCAAACTAATAACATTTTTCACAAAGTGTCTTTTTTATATGTTCATATTTTCATGAGATCCTGATGTTTGAAAAAATAAATTCAAAAAAACGAAAAAAATTTACTTCCCCCTAAAAAGTACTTCCCTCTTGATGATGACTATATATGTATGTATGTATGTATGTATGTATGTATGTATGTATGTATGTATGTATGTATGTATGTATGTATATATATATATATATATACTAGCTTTTATGAGCCCGTGCATTGCACGACATTTGTATAAATTAGTAATCGATAACGTTATTGATATTTATCAAATGTATAATAAAATTACAATAAGAAAATCTTTTATTACTGATAACATTTGATCAAAAACATTAGTATTGAATACTAACGCATAGATTATGAGTCTGTCTGTTGGAATCATTTTAACTTCAATTGACAAATAATCGATATAACACCAAATATGATGTAACGACCCCAAAATGTAACATGAGAAACCACACATTTTTTTAAGGAAGTTTATCTAGACACATATGTGCAGTACGCATATAACCGCGCGGCGTGCCTTATAACACAAAACAGGGTCAGCCCAATTTTAACACAAGACAACCCAATTTTAATCTAACCCAAGTTGAACTATTTCAAACAATACGCAAACGGGTTTTATACGATAAATTAGTATTCGACCCTCGGGTCTCCAACGACTCATGTGTGATGACCTGGGAATTTCCGACCAAATTTAAACTTGAATCTTATTTGATTTCGACACGATAAGCAAAGTTTGTAATGTTGAGTCTCGAAAAGTTTGAAACTACATTCATGTAATCAAATACCCTTTTACCATGCCGGTTGATTCACGAACAATTTTGTGTGAATAAATATGTAAATATATATATATTTATAAAAATAAGAAAATATATAATATTTTGGATTAATAAAATACATCTTAATCAATTTGAAATTTAAAATGTTAAATAATGAACAGAGTAATTCGATTATTATTAAAGTGAATATATAAATATGTATATATAATATTATGATGACCTATATAAGATAAATATATATAAATGATTCTATTAGCAATTATTATGTTGAAACATATATATATAACATATAAATATTAAATATGCAATAAATATCATCATATAATAAAATAAAATTATTAAGTTATATATTAAATGGAAATTACAAGTTTAATTATAGTTGTTATATTGTTACTATATTCATTGTTATATTAGTAGTATTAATAGTACTAAAGTTATAATATGAAATTTGTTATATGAAAGTTATATCATTATTATTGGTAATAATGTAGTTATCAATATTGTTATTATTATTATCATTATTAACATGATTAATAGCAATTATCATTTTTTTATTATTATCAGTGTTATCTTTAATGTTAATATTAGTATTATTAATAATTAATAATTTTTGACAAATATCAATATTAGTATTTCTATTTTTAGTATTTTTAATAACATCTTCAATATTGTTAATATCATTTAATATTACCATAAATATTATCATTACTAATTTTTATTAATAGTATTATTATTAGTAATTATTACTATTATTATTATTATTAAATATCATTATCATTAGGATTATTCTTAAGAATTATTTTGATTATTATAATTATAACTATTATTATTCTTATTGTTATCTGTACTAATAAAAATCAGTTATCTTTTATATATTTATATTATATTATTATCAGTATTATTATTTATTATTATTAAAGATATTATTATTTACATATAGTAATTATTATTATTAATTAGATAAAATCACATAGAATCCAATTCTGTTTCAAGTCTCAGTCCTACTGTAAGGACTTTTGTTTTGTGTCTCTGATTTGATTACATTAACAGATTCAATCTCAATTGAAGACAAAACCCGTTGCAAATCAATATCAGACTTTTTTTTATTTATTTTTTCTTTATTATATATTTGTTTCCTGTTAAAAATTCCTGTC
This sequence comes from Rutidosis leptorrhynchoides, assembly GCF_046630445.1. Taxonomy (NCBI): domain Eukaryota; kingdom Viridiplantae; phylum Streptophyta; class Magnoliopsida; order Asterales; family Asteraceae; genus Rutidosis; species Rutidosis leptorrhynchoides. The sequence continues at coordinate 259,849,282 of NC_092339.1, forward strand.
GACCAGCTATCAGGATATAACATTCGAATTATTCTCTGTTATGAATAAAAACACTCGACCTTCTATCAACACTATCAACTATAACAGTCTACAATCCTTAAGGTCTGTGTAATTAATTTTTTTTTTAAACTACCGTTAACCTCTGTTATGAACTCAAAGGAGCAAAGGCTAGATGTTGTATTGATTTTAAAAATCTATTAATGCAGTCTCATTATAAATCATCCAAACAAACTTTCTGTAGAGTTTCATCTTTCAATTTTTCATATTGAGTTCGAATTAATCGAGTCAACGTTTTGAAAATAAAAGTCAACTTTTATTCTTTGATCAAATTAAAGTTTTGAAGATCGATTCTGTTGAAATTAATAATTTAGAAAGTTTCTGGGTGTGATTTGAAGTACAGTTCATGTTGTAATTCTAGTCTAAAACTTTCTAGATTATCGAATTTGATTTTGAGTTTATTTGTGTTCTTCAAAAACTGGTACAGCGTATTCTTTTTTATTTATTTTTTGTTTTTACTAATTTAATTCATCTTATAATGGTTCTGTATATATTTTAGATGCTAATACTAAATATTTAATTAATTTTAAACGTGGAAAAACGATTGGAATCGAATTTGAGTCGACTGAATATTGAAGAAAGGAAGAAGATAGAACAGAAAATAATAATCGGGTTAAATAAATAACATTGGAGCTTTAAATCAGAATGAAACGGATGGTTCAACGGTTAAGGTGCGTGTTGGGGGTGCGGGAGGTCGCGGGTTCGAGTCCCGGCGGTGACAATCTTTTTTTGAGCTTTTCTTTAAGGGTACAACTCTTTTAATTATTATTATTATAATTATTATTATTATTATTATTATTATTATTATTATTATTATTATTATTATTATTATTATTATTATTATTATTATTATTATTATTATGATTATTATTATTATTATTATTATTATTATTATTATTATTATTATTATTATTATTACTAACTAATATTAGTATCATTATTAATTATTATTATTGTTATGATTATGATTGTTATTATTAGTATTATTATCATTATATTATTATTGTTAGTGTTATTAATATGATTTCAGGGTTAGTAATCAGGTTAATAAAACAAGTATATAATAAAAGTTGTTATATTAAAAATTATAGAAAATTGTTATAATTATATGAATACACGTAAATTATAATTTTTATACAAATTAAGGTTATGAGAAGCCATAGTTAATGACTACAAAGATTATAATTATCATGACTATGAAGATAAAGGTTTTCATATTATTATTAAAATTAAATATAGAAATTTTGATATAGACATTATTATTATGAAAATGACTAGAATTTTAATCAAAATATGATTTAATGGAATTAGTAAAATTATTATAATTATTCTTATCACATTTATTATATTTATGATACAATTTAGTATTATTATCATTATTAATATCATTATTTTTATTAACATTATTATTATCACTTTATAAATATTAGAACCATTACTATTAATATAAGTATATTATTAGTATTAATATATTACTTTTATCACTAATGAAATCATAACCATTATTATCTTAGTTAAATATATTAAGTATTATAATTATTATCATTTTTATTATTAATATTACTCTAGTATTACTATAACTATTATTCTGTAAACAAAATATTATGTATATAAAAATAAATATATAATAAAATATATAAGTTAATAATATAAAAATTATCACTAACAATAATATAAATATACAAATGATATAGGTTCGTGAATCCGAGGCCAACCCTGCATTGTCCAGTTCCGTCATATGTATTTTTGCTACAAAATAAAGTATTGTGAGTTTCATTTGCTCCCTTTTTAAATGCTTTTACAATATATATTTTTGGGACTGAGAATACATGCGTTGCTTTTATAACTGTTTTATGAAATAGACACAAGTAATCGAAACTACATTCTGTGGTTGAATTATTAAACCGAATATGCCCCTTTTTATTAAGTCTGGTAATCTAAGAATTAGGGAGCAGACACCCTAATTGACGCGAACTCTAAAGATAGATCTATCGGGCCCAACAAGCCCCATCCAAAGTACCGGATGCTTTAGTACTTCGAAATTTATATCATGTTCGAAGGAGGATCCTGGAATGATGGAGATATTCTTATATGCATAATTGTGAATGTTGGTTACCAGGTGTTCAATCCATATGAATGATATTTTTGTCTCTATGCATGGGACGTATGTTTATGAGAAATGGAAATATGAAATCTTGTAGTCTATTAAAATTATGAAATGATTATTTATGTTAAACTAATAAACTCACCAACCTTTTGGTTGACACTTTAAAGCATGTTTATTCTCAGGTACGAAAGAAATCTTTCGCTGTGAATTTGCTCATATTAAAGACATTAATTGGAGTCATTCATGATATATTTCAAAAGATGTTGCATTCGAGTCGTTGAATTCATCAAGATTATTATTAAGTCAATTATATTTGGTTATATTATGAAATGGTATGCATGTCTGTCAACTGTCGATGTAAATGAAAGTTTGTCTTTTAAAAACGAATGCAATGTTTGTAAAATGTATCATATAGAGGTCAAGTACCTCGCGATGTAATCAACTGTTGGGAATCGTTTATGATCGATATGGACTTCGTCCGGATGGATTAGGACGGGTCTCTACAGTTGGTATCAGAGCGGTGGTCTTAGCGAACCAGGTCTTGCATTAGTGTGTCTAACTGATAAGTCGTTAGGATGCATTAGTGAGTCTGGACTTCGACCGTGTCTGCATGTCAAAAGTTTTGCTTATCATTTCGTGTCGAAAATTACTTGTTTATCATCCTTAAAGTCTAGACACGTCTTACTACCGCTATTTCATAGACAGTGTATAGATAAATTCATATCTTAGCATATCTGTTGTTGTTACCTTTGCCTGACAGCTTCCGTAGATTCCTCCGTAATTTATGGGATTTTAGTATTATATATGCATATGTAAATTATGTATTGCAAGGTACTAATCTACATCCTATAATCTATTTCTTATTGAAAATTCTTCATCTGATTGTACGGGATGAATCCTTCAACCAGTTCGAGTCCCTCGAATTCCGATAGCTATTCCGATAGTTATTCTGACAGCTATTCTGACGTGGACGTTCACCTGAACTCTGAAAACAGCTACCAGAATGAATCAACCAACCAACCATCCCCAATTCATATGATGAGTTCGTAGTCGACTTAATTAATGGAGACGAGATGAAGGCAATCCTTTCCATCAACCAAATTCACCTCTTGGTGAAGAACCTGAAGCACTTACCGGCGAACGTATCCGCAACACCATTTTCACTCTCATTTTCTGAATATCTCGTCATGATTATATACTATTTCAATTTTAAAACCTTATTCACCCGCTCGTTCTAACCGACAATCAACCCGGAATAATGGAAGAAGTCCACGAGCTTCGCGCCCTAGTTATAGCCTTGGAAAATATGGTGCATAATGTACCAGCTTCAGCAATATCATTGGCACCAACAGTACCATCAACAATCCATGTCTCAACATCTCATTCTATACCTTGAGTATAATCATCGTTCTACATATCGTTCTACATCAATTATCTTCGTTCGACATGACGATTATGTAATCTCTAATGTCTTAGAGATTATGTATTCTAGTTCTAACGGTAAATCAAATGAGATTAATATTATATTAACTCATTAAATCTATGATTACATTTGAAGAAAATATATATGTAAGTATATTTTCATAAGAATTGTAATTAAAAATTCTTTTGTACAAACTATTAATGGTGAAAATATTTTAACGGGTATGTAATACCCGAGGAATATTTAGATTTCACGTTAATAAGTTACATGGTACATTCTTCGAATCTGATTCAACAGTCATTTACTATCCTACTTACATTCACAAGATATACGTATCCGTTCACCAAAGAATAACTATTTTCATTCAAATTCAATTTCATATTTGAATTTTGATTTACCAGAATCCAACAAGTGGCATAATGAAGAAATAAAGGACACAATAAAAATTGATTAAAAACAGACTAATTAACAATAGGAAATTTTGTTAAGAATCCACGCTAACTGTTCCTAGCTAACTGATTACATTTTATTTATCGCAATTTAGTTATCGTAATTTAAATTCTCGCAATTTTATTTATCGTCATTTAATTTCTGTCATTTACTTTACGCACTTTATTTATCATTATTTATTTTCTATTATTTATTTTACGCACTTTAAATATCGGGACACGTATACAAGGTTTTGACATATCATATCGACGCATCTATATATATTATTTGGAATCACCATAGACACTCTATATGCAGTAATGATCGAGTTCTCTATACTGGGTTGAGGTTGATTCTATAATAATATATATACTTTGAGTTGTGATCGAGTCTAAGACGAATACGGGTCACGATACATATTAATTAATTCGAATATTATATATTAAACTATATATGAATTATTGAATTGCTAACCGTGGACCGTCGACATTGGACAATTAAAATGAATTAAAATATTGATAATAACATATGAAACTAAACAATTCTTCAAGTTTGCCACTTGATTTCATCTTAAACCTCATTTGTATCTTGACGATTACAATCTGCGTTCAAACCCTACATGATTCTTGAAAACACCTTAACCAAGAGGATGATTCAACCGAACGTTATCTACGAGAAGAAAGATTGATGCATATAGTTATGCACCTGAAAACAATCGGAACCTGAGTAAATGTTTAACGCGTAACTGTGCTAATTCCTTTAGCGTTATTATTACCGAAAATAACTTTACAATTCTTTTTCAAATTAGTAAATTTTGTCACAGCTCCAACAAATCAACTTCGACTTTCATTCGGATTAGCCTTATTATAACTTTGATATATAAGTTGCCTTTCGTCATTGTTATTGGGGAACCGTTTATGTTCCACCACATTGGCAGTAAACTTACCAGCAACTTCATTACTCATTGGCCTAAGTCTCTCCAAAGAACTATTATATTTGTTCGTTAAACTCTATCATGTACTTATTCGCATCTGATAACGAGAACTGCCATACCTATTATGGATATCAGCAATCAGTAATTTAAAAACTCACAGCATATCTATATCAACAGTTATATGTATAACATTCATCTGTTAGAATTATGATCTTTTATTCTGAAATTCTGAACAGCACTCAATCTACAAATCAATACTCTGAATGTGGAAAAAGCTGAATGAAGTAGCAGAAACTGTAGACAACCGTAAACGACCTTAATCGTCGGAAGTTTAATGATAAAGAATAGTATGTTGGAAAAGCTCAGAAAAATTTGAAACTGGAAAACGGATTGAGCTAACCACGAAGGAGACCAAGGACAAATACAAGGACCACACTCTGTATTTAGAGAATCTGATGATTCTGTTTCTGATGAAATATTTAGCGAAAACCTTGCTTTCAAATCTAAACCCTTACGGATAAATCTTCTTCATCATCCATCGATATTAGAGATTCCAAGATATCATCATATCTTTCATTATAAATATCCTCCATATTTCTGAAGATATTTTCATAACTATTCTTATCTGAATCATTAATTTATTAGTGCTATCAGTGTTATATCATATAGAAACTGTTAGTTTCTATATTCTATAAACTTTCGAGCTTAAAATATGAATGTTATTGAAGTAATGTTGGGAACTGATGCATGAGTTTGTATAATATAATGACACTTGATCAACATGATTATATTACAGTAAGTCATGCTGAGTTTCTATTGGGACATGATGATTCACAGATCATAACGTCATCTTCTGCCATGTTACATAACTCTTTCATTCTGAATAAATTCTGAACATATCAAGAAAATATATTCTTGAGAGTTCTATTCTCAATGATTCTGATAATTTGACCAATCAAATCGTGCTATAATGTTCTTTCTTGTTTAGAACATTAAATTCATTCGAAACTCCATATCTACGAATTCTGGACCATTACCAGAGATGTCCAATCGTAAAAAGAAGAAACGAAGGGACAAACTCCAGAAGAAATAGAAAATTGGAGTATAAATTGCAGCAAAATAGGAGAGAGCATTAACTGTGGATGACAATGATTATAGAAAACGGAAGCAGGGACTTCGAAATATAAGAGAAAATATAAAGCCCAATAACAACACGGAGATTACAAACCGTGGATATTAATACGATTAGCAATATAAAAACACGGTATAATTAAGAATAGTATCACCCCAAGGTAATAGTAGAAGTGAACAGATTCTTCTGGTGGAAGATTGAAAAGAAGGATGACAGAAATGATAATTAGGAAAATAACAAGGATTAGAACGGGAATAAGCATTTTCACAATCTTTTGGATGTATGAACTAAGAAAGAAAGTATGGGAATGGTGAGATATAATGGAACGGAAGAGTTTAATTTATAATGGAAATATCAGATAGAGTAATCGAGGCAGATCACCGTATTTAATTATAGAGATCTTAATTTCCTTACCCGCCGAAGAATCAAATCTTTTAGATTTCGAAGATTTTCTTTAAATCCCTTAAACTCCGGAAATCCACCATACCTACGTCAAAGAAAATGATGAAACATTATTATCTCATTTCACTATTTTAAGATAACTTCACTCGTGCTCTTCGAATAATCGAATTATTTTATCTGTATTATTTAATAATGATAAAACTCTATTTATCAGCTCAAATTCGTCAGGAAAACATATTTATTGTTAGCCATGACAACCTCACTCAAATTTCGGGATGAAATTTCTTTAACGGGTAGGTACTGTGATGACCTGGGAATTTCCGACCAAATTTAAACTTGAATCTTATTTGATTTCGACACGATAAACAAAGTTTGTAATGTTGAGTCTCGAAAAGTTTGAAACTACATTCATGTAATCAAATACCCTTTGACCATGCCGGTTGATTCACGAACAATTATGTGTGAATAAATATGTAAATATATATATATTTATAAAAATAAGAAAATATATAATATTTTGGATTAATAAAATACATCTTAATCAATTTGAAATTTAAAATGTAAAAATAATGAACAGAGTAATTAGATTATTATTAAAGTGAATATATAAATATGTATATATAATATTATAATGAACCTATATAAGATAAATATATATAAATGATTCTATTAGCAATTATTATGTTGAAACATATATATATATATATAACATATAAATATTAAATATGCAATAAATATCATCATATAATAAAATTAAATTATTAAGTTATATATTAAATGTAAATTACAAGTTTAATTATAGTTGTTATATTGTTACTATATTCATTGTTATATTAGTAGTATTAATAGTACTAAAGTTATAATGTGAAATTTGTTATATGAAAGTTATATCATTATTATTAATAATGTAGTTATCAATATTGTTATTATTATTATCATTATTAACATGATTAATAGCAATTATCATTTTTTTATTATTATCAGTGTTATCTTTAATGTTAATATTAGTATTATTAATAATTAATAATTTTTGACAAATATCAATATTAGTATTTCAATTTTTAGTATTTTTAACAACATTTTCAATATTGTTAATATCATTTAATATTACCATAAATATTATCATTACTAATTTTTATTAATAGTATTATTATTAGTAATTATTACTATTATTATTATTAAATATCATTATCATTAGGATTATTCTTAAGAATTATTTTGATTATTATAACTATTATTATTCTTATTATTATCTGTACTAATAAAAATCAGTTATCTTTTATATATTTATATTATATTATTATCAGTATTATTATTTATTATTATTAAAGATATTATTATCTACATATAGTAATTATTATTATTAATTAGATAAAATCACATAGAATCCAATTCTGTTTCAAGTCTCGATCCTACTGTAAGGACTTTTGTTTTGTGTCTCTGATTTGATTACATTAACAAATTCAATCTCAATTGAAGACAAAACCCATTGCAAATCAATATCAGACTTTTTTTTTATTTATTTTTTCTTTATTATATATTTTTTTCCTGTTAAAAATTCCTGTCGACCAGCTATCAGGATATAACATTCGAATTATTCTCTATTATGAATAAAAACACTCGACTTTCTATCAACACTATCAACTATAACAGTCTTCAATCCTTAAGGTCTGTGTAATTAAAATTATTTTTTTTAAACTACCGTTAACCTTTGTTATGAACTCAAAGGAGCAAAGGCTCGATGTTTTATTGATTTTTAAAATCTATTAATGCAGTCTCGTTATAAATCATCCAAACAAACTTTCTGTAGAGTTTCATCTTTCAATTTTTCATATTGAGTTCGAATTAATCGAGTCAAAGTTTTGAAAATAAAAGTCAACTTTTATTCTTTGATCAAATTAAAGTTTTGAAGATCGATTCTGTTGAAATTAATAATTTAGAAATTTTCTGGGTGTGATTTGAAGTACAGTTCGTGTTGTAATTCTAGTCTAAAACTTTCTACATTATCGAATTTGATTTTGAGTTTATTTGTGTTCTTCAAAAACTGGTACAGCGTATTCTTTTTTATTTATTTTTTGTTTTTACTAATTTAATTCATCTTATAATGGTTCTGTATATATTTTAGATGTTAATACTAAATATTTAATTAATTTTAAACGTGGAAAAACGATTGGAATCGAATTTGAGTCGACTGAATATTGAAGAAAGGAAGAAGATAGAATAGAAAATAATAATCGGGTTAAATAAATAACATTGGAGCTTTAAATCAGAATGAAAAGGATGGTTCAACGGTTAAGGTGCGTGTTGGGGGTGCGGGAGGTCGCGGGTTCGATCCCGGCGGTGACAATCTTTTTTTGAGCTTTTCTTTAAGGGTACAACTCTTTTAATTATTATTATTATTATTATTATTATTATTATTATTATTATTATTATTATTATTATTATTATTATTATTATTATTATTATTATTATTATTATTATTATTATTAACTAATATTAGTATCATTATTAATTATTATTATTGTTATGATTATGATTGTTATTATTAGTATTATTATCATTATATTATTATTGTTAGTGTTATTAATATGATTTCAGGGTTAGTAATCAGGTTAATAAAACAAGTATATAATAAAAGTTGTTATATTAAAAATTATAGAGAATTGTTATAATTATATGAATACACGTAAATTATAATTTTTATACAAATTAAGGTTATGAGAAGCCATAGTTAATAACTACAAAGATTATAATTATCATGACTATGAAGATAAAGGTTTTCATATTATTATTAAAATTAAATATAGAAATTTTGATATATGTTATAATTCAGTAGGCTTATAACTACCTTTAATGGTTATAAGAACAAAGAGAGAAAAAGAGAGAAGAAGGAGAGAATAAATATTGATATTGATATTTCAAGAGAAATGGTGCACCTTAAATGGCTACCATACATGTCTATTTATAGTATAAAATATTACTATG